>NC_060138.1:602759939-603062969 GCF_021461385.2 Schistocerca piceifrons
GCGACTGCTACGGTCGCAGGTTCGCATGCTGCCTCGGGCATGGATGTGTGTGATGTCCTTAGATTAGTTAGGTTTAAGTAAAAGATCTGAGGGACTGATGACCTCAGATGTTAAGTCCCTTAGTGCTCAGAACCATTTAAACCGTTTTAAGGACCTCTTCTGAACGGTTCAAAAAATGGTTCAAATGGCTCTGAGCACTATGGGACTTAACTTCTAAGGTCATCAGTCCCCTAGAACTTAAACGTTGGTCGCTACAGTGGGCGCTAGTTTTATTAACACACCGTGTAACAGAAACACTCTCCAAACATAGAGAAATAAGTTACTTTTGAAAAGAATCACTGTAGACTTTAGGGATTTACTGATTTATGCAACCCACATTAAATACAAATCAGAAAGATCGGTTGGGAGACCAGAGTTTTAACCGCTAGACCACATCACCGGTTATAGGGGGATGTTCATTGTACACTCCGTCTCTCTCTATCTCTCTCTCTCTCTCTCTCCCCCAGTTGCTGTTGTGTGTGTATGTGTTTGCCTCTCAGGATGTAAACAGTATGTTAGGAGACTCTCCTCGCACAACGTTCTTGGTTGACAATGGTAATTCCCGGAGATCACTAAACGCTTGTCAAGAATTGCACCTCTTGCATGTACCTTGCGGTTGGAGTATCTGTAAGGCGGAGCCTCTAGAGGAGTTGGTAGTGGGAGCACCTGGGGAACCTGATCTGAAGCGAGACTAACTATTCACAAGGGGTATGGCAGGAGTGCCTCAACAGCTCTTGAGGGTAAGTAGGGCTGTGAACTCTGAGGAGGCTGCCGTTCATAAGGCGCGGGCCTACATCACCACCTGCGATACGAGCAACTGGGCTATTGAAGTGAAACTTATCCGTCCTTTTGGTACTTTCGCGTTAGTATATCCACTATGAGCTGTGAGTATTACGCTTACATTGTGGGGAACACTGGATGGCAGCAGCAACTGCGTAGTCCTAGCAAGAAAGTTATGAGACATTGGCTAGAGACCACGTAGATCGAACGAATGGCATAGAACTAAGTTCTCCTAACGGGGACTGTAACTGAGTAAAAGTGCGTTAACATTTAGTCAGCCAAATACACTACATCTCTGGACTAGCAGTGAGGTTCTTCGAAACTACTTCCGGGGAAATATTCCAGAGAAGTATAACGTATCGTGTCAAATGTTGTGCATTTTATTCCACTGTTCTTGGGCCATGTGTATACCAACACTTCTGTCATTCTGGAAAACACAATACGACATACTGCTCCCCCAAAAGTAATTATCGAGGGGTATCCCTCAGGAATTCATATTTTCAAACAGGTTATCGCACCTGATTCTTGAACTTCCCTTGGAGGAGTAAGAGATTTTTGCCTAACGCATAATACTTTCGAGTAGAATACTGAGATTGGAGCGTGTTGAATGTAGTACACATATTTTGTTTAGTTCTTTTAGTTTTATTGCGGTATGATAGATTCAATTCCATGCTGGAATATGGTTCATCCTTATTAAATTGAAGGAGGACTGCTGAGATACCGATTACAGTGACGCAAGACCCGTCGCTGTTGTCGTCTGAAGCTACAGAGAAAGCAATGCTACCATTTCATTTAACACTCACAGCCCATTTTCTGTTAGACTGCCGTTCATTTTTCTATTGACAATTTGCACGGTCCTATAATGCATTCTTCTCTACATTAATATTTTAAGTAGTCTCTCTGTACTTATCAAACCATATCTACTGCATTCACCCTCTCATGCATTCGTTTCTTCTAAAGCTTTGTCCACTATATATTTCTACTATGTCTTGGCCGTCTCCACACTCGTCTTCGGCTGGAATAACATTTAATGGAGTACAGGTGCCTTTAGTGGTGATCCTGCTTCGAGCTGAGCCCAGATGCCAGTGAAGACGTGTCTGTTGACAACCTGCACAGCGATGGAATGTCAACCTGACTGTCGCCTGCCACATGGCCCGGCAACCTGGAGCTACCTTCTGGGGCACTATTTTCTTTTTAGCAGAGCCCGTTTGGTTGTCATCAGTGGCACCCTTACAGCACAGCGGTTCGTTGACAATATTTTACGCCCCGTTTTGTTGCCCTTCATGGCAAGCCATCTTGAGCTTACATTTCAGCAAAATAATGCCCTCTTACACACGGCGAGAGTTTTCTCTGCTTGTCTTAGTGCTTGTCAAACCCTAAGTTGGCCAGGAAGATTGCTGTGTCTCTCCCAATTCGAGTACTTTGTAACGTATATGCAGCCAATATGTGACGTTCCTACAGCAAATATGCCTATGTTCGTCAGTGAAAATAGACTCGATAAGCAACCTGAACTGTCAGTTGTTCTCTTGCAAACGTCCCCATCTGTTGACTCAGGGACCAAGACGTGACTGCACGATCCGTTACAGCCATGCGGATAAGATGCCTGTCATCTCGACTGCAAGCGATACGAGGCCGTTGGGATCCAACACGGCGTTCCGTATTACCTTTCTGAACCCACCGATTCCATATTCTGCTAACAGTCATTGGATCTCGACCAACGTGAGCAGCAGTGTCGCGGTACGATAAACCGCAATCGCGATAGGCTACAATGCGACCTTTATCAAAGTCGGAAACGTGATGGTACGCATTTCTCCTCCTTAGAGAGGCATCACAACAACGTTTCACCAGGCAACGCCGGTGAACTGCTGTTTTTGTATGAGAAATCGGCTGGAAGCGTTCCTTATGTCAGCCCGTTGTAGGTGTTGCCACCAGCGCCAACCTTGTGTGAATGCTCTGAAAAGCTTATCATTTGAATATCACAGCATCTTCTTCCTCTCCGTTAAATTTTACGTCTGTAGCACGTCATCTTCGTGGCGCAGCAATTTTAATGGCCAGTACTGTAGTATCAAAATGCAGACAATGTTAAACAAGGGTATACTTTTCCATCTGTGGCCGGAGGTGAAAGCATATTGATCACAGACTCTGCAAGCAAGTAACCAGAACGAATCTTGAAGTTAATGCAACTCAGTAAAAATAACTTGACTGTCCCTACAGTTTGTCTCATATCAAGGTTAGATCTCACCATGTCCGCTGGTGGAGGCTGTTGTGGCTGAGAAATCAGTCATTGGTCGCATCTGCGACTAAGTTCAACTCAGCCGAAAAATTTTCTAAACGCCAGGCTCATAAGCATTGAGAGATACCTGGCAGCTCGACGATGGGGTGTGGAGAAGAAGTCTGGCGTTGAAGCGAATTTGTACTCTCATCTTCGTAGAAGGATACCTCGTTTTTCCGTTTTTTAGTTCCCCTCATCGTTTAGATTGGCTAAACTAAAGATATACCGAGTGATGATCAGTAAAAAGTCGCCTTAAAAATAGTGCAGTTCTTTGCGGGTTGTTAACCAGCAATAGACTCCATAACACTTGAAGCTGAAAAACTCTTTCGTGCTCTCTTTCTGTCTCCGCTTGTGGTCAATGGGGTGGGCCCTCAGCAGCACAGTTATCTCTCTCTCACTTCTAAACTATTTATGTTAGCCTCTTCTGGCTCTTCTTACATTGCCTTAAAAATTTGGATTTTGTGGTGCCTGTGTTTGGTGGCGTCTTAATCCATCAGAGGTATCGTATCTCGTGTGTTCTCCCACCGCTTTCTGATTTATATCTTGGGGGTGACGCATTTTAAAGATGTGCTGCTTACTATGTTCAGCTCATAACGGCGATCTTCTGGGCATCGTCTGAAACGGCATTTCTGCTGTTTTCACATTCACGTTGTCCTACACTACGGGAGATCATATCTGTATTGCGACTTATGGCGAGTAGTGCCCCCACGGGAGTTTCTTCAATGCATGATTGGCTGACCAAGTGGCAGTGACCTTCACCACTGCTGGTTGGCCATTCTAAGAATTCTCCCTAGGGGTGACCCCCCCTATCTGCCTAGGCGATCAGCTGTGCAGCTGTGCACTTGCAGCCTACTCATTGCCCCTTCGCAGTGGCCTCTTATTTAAATGAAGGGTGTATCTCAGTATAAAAAAGTAAACTCTCTCAGTTGAGCCCTGGCAATCACTGTCATACTACACAACAAGGTTTGGTATAATTTTTAGGAAAAATTAATTTTTTTTAAAAGATAGTAATGCTCACAATAATTTAAAGACCTTGAAAAGGATCAATTCATTAATAACAAAGTTTAACAATTTGTACTATTAAGAACAGTGCTTGAAACCAGGAATATACGTAAGTCCCCAAATACAAATAAGAACTCACACCAACTATGTGTGACTGTAAGCTGGTTCAACAAACGGAGTTTCACCAGTAAAACGAACCACAAATGACTGGCACTAAAGGTACTAACAATTACCAGCCATGAATAACACCTTAAAAAAATACACATCGCCCACTCATTATACAGAAAGGGTAATAAGTCACGCCTCTGATAATGGCTGTTGGAATGTCCTTATCGATCTGTAAACCTTAATAAAATGCCCTAACCAATAAAATACATACTCACCCCTCGCCAAAATAAAAGAAAAGCTGGGAAGGAATACAATTTAAAGGTGATTTCCAGTTGGCACAAACAAACAGAAACATTGATAGTGGTCCTTAAATAAATATACAATCCCCCAAAATAAAAGATAAGCTGGGAAGACATGTAATTTAAATGTGACTCCCAATTGGTACACACCAGCAGAAACATTAACAACGACCCTTAAATACATGTGCAGTCTCCCTAAACACAAAGAAAGGTGCCATATTACAGCAGACGGCTATCACAGCGAACAGGCAATAACCGGGCAAATTTTACAATGAATGGATTTAGCTAATGACTGTGGATGAAAAAGGAAAAGGTCAGCTGTTCAAGTGTAGTGACAAGGATCTTCGGACATACAGAACATGCAATGTGGAAACCTGATGCACAGCATAGAAGTGGCAAATTTCCTAAATGACTTAATTAAAGTAAAACAAAACTTAATTATATGTATGTAATATAATTCTGTTTTCTGTAGTTGAATCTTGGTCCACGAATTGTAATTTATAAATGATAAACCAATAATGAATTTGTAACAGTATCTGCAATTTGTTTCTCTGGATTATGGCATGAACGAAAAATACTTATGCCAGAAAATCAGTTTTTCCTATTACTTTCGACAAATTTCACTTCCTAAGGTAAGCTCGTAAGGTTGTTACAATAAGGACACTCCAGTAAAAGCACTGATGGAACTGGTTTTCTGTTCCCTATCGTCGTACATTGTACTTTGTGAAAACTGTGTTTTGTTCAGTACGCTCTGTACTGTATCACTAAACATGTGGTGCATTTGCATCACAGAATTCAGTGAATGTTTTAAAAATAAATAGTTTCAAAATTGCATTCAGTTCCACCAACAAGAAAGTGTCAAACTATTACATTTTACTGTAGTTCAAACAGTTTTCAAGTATGTTCCACTTACATAAAGATGTATGAACAGCATGAGTAATTCCGTGGGGTATCCATGAGTGCTGGTTTCCATACCTCAAGTACGCTATTAAGAGCTATAGGTGACTTCAGGAGTTTGTAAGGCCCTGGGCAAGCTTTTCCTCAATATACATTTCTCTCACTGTACTTTAACAATGCACCTGTGGAGGACAGATAGTGTGAAATGTTTGCAACTGCTGCTGAGGACATCTGACGCACTTATTACAAGCGCCACTTACCTGTTGATCTGTCAGCCATTTCCAGTTATCAGTAGACTTAATCGAATTATTTACATTTCAAATACTAGCACAATATTTTATACTCAAGACAATGGCGGTCCGCAACCATAACTTTGCAAGTATTTCACAAATTCGATGCATCATCACTATTAGAAGAATTGTATGAAAAATGTTACGAAATTCTTCTTTAAATGCTGTGGGATTTGTACTAACCTCAGCCGAGAAGAAACAGGGACGTACGAAACACCACAGTAGTTTGCACACCCATGTTCTACTGAACGAGTAATAGCGTGTAGTATTATCTGTGTCAGTTTTGGCTGTTAATGATGAGACACGTGTAAAAGTTCTTCTACAGAGGGCGTACAAATACAAAAGTGAGAGTTCTTGCTCAACAGAAAAGTGAGCAGAAACGCTTTGCATCATCACGTTGAGAAGAACTGTATAAAAATGGTACGAAATTCTTCTTCAAATATTAGGCTACTTGTATTCACCTTAGCCGAGAAGAAACACAAACGTGCGAAACACCACAGAAGCTCGTTTCTTCAGTACATTTCTGCATTTTGACAGCAGCTTCCCGCCGTGTTAGTGAAAATACTCATGTTCCTGAGGTCTTATAAGACTGGTTTATTGCGGCTCGCTTTTGAAGCTCTCCTTGTCCGCATAATTTTTGAAGCATAGACCCAGTTAAACCTGCTTACAGTAGACGGGCTAAGATTTCCCTGCTGCAGTTTTACCTTTGACACTTCCCTACATTGTTAAATTAACTGTTCCTTCATGGCTCACGATGTGTGCTCTTAAATTATCCCTTCTCTTACTCAAGATGCGACATAAATTCTTCCCAATTCAGTTCTTCTTCTATTACTTATACGATCTAACCATATAATATTCAGAATTCTTCTGTGGCACTGTATTTCCTAAACACAGATTCTACTCTTTTCCGTATTGTTTATTGACCATTTTCAACTTCCGTATAACTCAGTGCAGATACTTTTAAGACAAAAAGGAGTTGAAGAGAGTGGATGCGATTGGGGAATGGTTTAAATCAGTAGGGAGAGTTGAAAATTTGTGCTAGAACCGGGATTCGAATCCGGGTACCTTCTTCCTAGGTAAACCCTCTGACCAGTAAGTCATCCGGACAAAGCCACGGACTAACCCAGTATGCCTCCTATCAGACACAAATTATCAATTTATCCACACACTACTAACATAGTATCCCTAGCCCATTATCTTCAGGACTCGCGGCATGTCGCCGATTCCAGTAAGAGTTCGAATCGGGTATGCATCCGCACTGAAGAGATCACTGCACAACTGGCTCCAACTCTTACCGGAATCGGTGAATGCCGCGAGTAATTAGAATAGTTGGCTAGGGGTACTACATAAGCAGTATGTGGATAAGTTGAGAATTTACGTCTGATGGGAGGCGTGCTGCGATAGTCCGTGCAGTTGCGATGACCACTGTGTCCTGATGGCTCAGTGGTCAAAGGATTTGCCTAGTAAGCAGGAGACTCACGGTTCACATTCCAAATCGACAAAAATTTTCAACTTTCCCCATTGATTTAAATCAATGCTCATTCATAGCCAATGTCGGTAATACCTTTCTCTCATAGTTCATAGTGGTTACTGGATCAAAATGTCTCGTCTCTGTGACATGTCCGAAAGAACAGACACCATATATGTAGAAATACTTTCCAAAAAAGAATTCTTAACACTTTTATGTTGGATTTTAGCATATTTCTATTTTTCTGCAATGCATTTTCTTGTTATTGCAAGGCTGTATTTTATGTCCTGTCCAAGGCCGTCAATAAGTCATTTCGTTGTCCCAATAGCAAAACTCGTCTATTGCTTTCAGCGCCCCGTTTCCTAATGCAATCACCACAGCATCACTTTCCACTGCCACATTACATTATTATTATTTTACTTTTGTTGGTGTTCAGCTTACACTCTCGCGAAAACGTTTCTGTTCAACTGGTCTTTGAAGCCCTTTGCTGTCTCAGGCGCAATGAAAGCGTTAGGTACAGTGTACAGTTGTTATTTCATCTTTCTGAATTTTTATTCACCTTGTATATACCTTCCTGGTTGTCTTCACTACTTGTTCAACACACGGACCGAATAATACGGGGGTTTCGCTGCGGTACTCTTACCAGATATCGACACAACAGCTCACTTGCGACTGCTGCCACACCGATAGCTTTTGATAGTGATCCGGACATTAGCACATCGCGATAATGGCTCTGGTAGATTTCTTTGTATCTATTGGGTTGTAGGGACGCAGCCCACTCATGCCTTATAAAATTCACATCACTTTCCATTGTGTGCCAGCCAGTCCGCTGTAACTAGCTCTGACGTCATAAATGTTGCTCAATACTTTAAAAATCAAGTAAATAACCTGAAACGTTTCTAGCTTGTCAGGAGTAATACTAAATCAATATGTGTTGAATATCAGTTCAATAACTTTAACCATTTTCGAAATTTGGACGTTTTTCTGTAAAAATCGTTGGCGCAACAGAAAAGAGCTAGAAACTCAAAAATTTATATTTAGATTCCTTTTGCATAATAATTTAGTAGAAACAGTATTCTGGATCTCACAAATTAAAATATTATTTGAAATTCATGATTTTCTGGTTTTTGCCTTAGAAATTAAGGAAGCAAGACATATTAAGTAGGCGAATAAATAAAGCTAGGATGTTTAAATTCAAGTAGAAGGGAGATCCGCTATAATCATAAAAATGTGAGAAGTTTCAACAGAATAACTATAAAACTATAGCTATAGCGTTTCTCCAAAGAGCAAGTTCTCTCGCCTAAAATATTTGACATAGCCACGTCAGACTTTTGTTATGATTACTTACTTGTGTGCTGATTGCACAATTAAATTGAAAGCTTCATCGATCATCAGCAAAGGAAGCAATGATTTATTCGATAACTTAAAGTGGTGCATTACTAGCCCAGCGGCTAGTCGGGAGAGCAGATTTGATCAGGCGTTCCCTTAGTCGTCCGTACCGCGGCTTTATATGTAAGAACGCTGCGCGAGAAAAGAGGAAGGCCGCAGTTCTCTCCAGATGTTGATTAGCGCACCACCTGTGCCGGGAGTCGCGTCGCGTCGGTATCGTTGATACAAACAGGCTTGGATGCAGTAATAAGTTACTCGGGATACGCATAACAATGAAATCGTTTTCGAGGGTAGTTTTAATTTTGGGATGACGTTAATGATCTATCTTTAGTTTGCGTATGTCGTATTTTCACGTGCCGCCGCAGGACAGACATTCTACCATTATTAGCGTGGCGTTTGATGAACATTATGATCAAATTATGGCGAGCATTCACTTAAACTTTTAATTTGAACAGTTATAGTTGCATCAGCGCATTAGACTCTGAACTGCTCTGTTAGATGGATTGTGTGGATTCTTTTTGGTCTCTGACTTTCAGAATATAGTTAACATTTTAGAGAGAATCATATTTGATTATGAATCCCAGACAATCTCCTAATTCCTCAGAGCTATAAGCTGTAGCTCTAAATGTATTTCTCAGATGAAGTGTGCACTAGGAATTCTAATTGCAGGCTTCACGTTTTGCTAATCAGTTTCTGGTTGCCAATACTGTAGTTAGAGAGCCAGTGTTGAGAATGCCAAACAACAGCATTAAATAAGTAATAGGAACTTTAACAATTATTCCACCTGCCGCCCCACAGGGTCCTTTGCTGCTTTTATTAATTAACCAGTTGCATCCCAGTCTATTTTCGATCTTACTGCAGTTATTTGTTTTAATCTGCAGGTAATAACTAATAAATTATAATCACAGTACACGTCTGCACCTCGTAATGTTTTCACCTTAAAATCTATTTTTCGGAACTTTTGTGTGCCATTGTATAATATATCTGAAGTATATTCAGATCTTCGGCAAACATAAAAACATCTGTCGTAACTCTTCAAGTGTTGGAAATGATTAAATTATTCTCTGTGCAAAATTCTGCCAGGTGCTTCTTCTTTATTCCTTTTCCTCAGTCCATGACCCCCATCTATTTATTTTCTCTCCTTTTCCTCACTGTAGAATTCTAGTCTTTAGCACAATTAAATTTTCGTCTCACTTAAGGATATTAATACTTTATGCCATCATGTGTTCTTCCAGTTCCTTTTGTCTTCTTATTCTTTGGAGTAGGAACTTGAATACAGTTGTAGGTGTTGGCTACGATAACTGGTTCATAGTGTTGTACATACTAGGGTAGTTGCGTTGTCATTTTCTTACTCATTATTAGATCTACTTCTGCACTACCACTATTTGATTTCCTTTTGATCATTCTGACACTCACGGTACTCGATATCGTGTTCTACCTTCCACTTTATTTCACTAATTTTGACCATATATAACAGCAACCTAAGCATTTCTTTTTCCTTGTCTAGCCTGTTTGATGACCTTTAATGTGGCTTTCGAAGAGGTAAAAGACACAGCAGCATCCCTGACCGTTCTGATTGAAAATGAAATCAAGGTTTAGGAAAAATGTAGATATGTTCGTAGGATTTGCCAACCTTGAAAACAACGCTCTAGAATAAAAAATGGTGCAGTATGTTCGAAATTCTGAGAAAAATACGATTAAGCTACAGGATATACAATATCTGGGAGAACGATTACAGTAAAATTATGACTGGACGACCAGGAACGAAATTTTTACCATTAAAAACGAGTAAGACACTTCTGACTATGTATAGCACACAAAAACCTTTCATAATGTGCTGCTGTTGAATATATGGTTTCTCCTTTCGTTCTCAGTATGCGTGGCAAAATGTTTCGGAGCACAAATTTTTATGGGAGCGGAGATCATGTCGTTTTCACGGTGCAGTACAGATCGGCTATCTCGCTATCGGCTCGTGAAGCTGCTCCAGTGCACCTTATCGCCTTGACCATGCTTGTGGGCCTGTTCCATTTTAATGAGTCTGTCGTCACTTTTCGCGAAAAATCACGAACGCCATAGCAAACGCGGAATCGGTTAGATCTGGCATTCATTAAGTTTGACGGGCGGTGTTAGTGCATGACTGAAGTGTTGATTGATTGACGGCAGGAAGAAATTGGACAGAAAACCGATTTGTCAGTTAACTGCTGCCGTATTCACGGCATGGCGCCGATTGGAGGCAATTGTGCCGGCAGCAGCGATCGCAATGTGTCGAACTGAGTTAGCAACGAGTCAAAATCTTTCTTTTTTTCTTGCGATTTGCATGTTTGCTGTAATAAAAAATTTAAAATATGACCGGTGTTCTAGACTAAAAATAAACTGTATTGTCACATTAACGGTTCAGTTTTAAAATCTTAAATGTCACAAAATAGTAGGTAGTGAAAGTGTACGATACATTAAATAGTGTGAGAAAAACCTGGTCATATATTGATGTCCAGCGTACAGTTGGCTCCATGTTCACTATTACATGATTCAGTGACCAAAAATACAGCTGGTAGTAATCCAGAGTAGCCCCCGCCAATATGTTTTAACTAGGAGGAATTGGAACATTATTTAAAGGCATTAAGAAAAAGTATAGAGAATAATTTCAGGGTCTCACATCTGACCGAAAGCAGGCTAGAAAATGATGTGTATATTAAATGACGGAGAGATATCTTTCAAGGCGCAATCAAATGAAAACTTGACAGATCGAAAAATTAAGTAAACTTTTTATTATTTCAGAAGTAATAGCCATAATTGGTAATACACTTAATCCACTGCATGACAAGACGGTGAATGCCTTTATGGAATAATGTTTGCGGTTGCCTCGAGAAGCATGATTGTATCTAGGCTTATCCCTGTTCTTCCGAAGGCAATCGACGGCCACATATGTAACTTGGGCTTCAAAAGTATGGCAGACGCATTGGGAGAGATCGAGACTGTATGGAGGATGTGTAACTGCACACCAGCGAAACTTATCCAGCGTAGTCGAAATAGTCTTGGCAACATTTGGGTGGGCGTTATTCAGCAAAAGAATGATGTCACCCATCAGCATTTATGGGTCTTTGGAATCGATATCCACAAAAGTGTCCACGTGCTGCTGTTCGTTTATTTCAGTGTATTCTGTCAGTGAGCAGCGGGCACTAGCAGTTAAAGAAAAAGGTCATCGTTACTTTTCGGAAGCTGGTGTGCCCGTTTTTTTTCTTCGATTACGCAACTGAAGTTTCTCTGGAAAGCCGGTACACATCCTCCTTGCAGTTATTGTCCTATATTTTTGGAGCCCTGAAGAGAGACATTCGTGGTCGTCGATTGCTTTGGACTAAGAGGTGCAGGTCTGGGTTCAGATACGGTTCCGTAGACAAACATTAACATTTTCCGTGAGAGCACTGACCGTCTTGTCTCACAGTGGGATAAATGTATTAACAGCTAAGGCCACTAATTTTGAAAAAAAAAATGAGAAGTTGGCTTTCTTATTTTCATGTATCTCCAGCGTCTTATGCTCGTATATTTTCGATGAGAGTTGGCAATAGTTTAATTGTTTGCACTCGTAATAACACTTCGTTGCAGTTTACGTAGGTACTGCTATATCTGGTTCCCTTACTAATGTAACCTAATCATGAACTTGGTTTCCACTTGCTCTAAAACGTATCATAATTGTCGGGAATCTGCAAGGATTTACGAGAGTGGGAACGGCGTCATCAGTTCAGAATCCTTTGTTATTTTTTTCGAGTGTTCTCATGAGAGAGCGCCCTTTGATCGACGGTATAAATAGAAAAAGTACTCACGTTAAATGCTTGCACCGTACCTAAAAGCAATAATCAGCTAGCTTGTGAACTTATCCTCCACTATGTAAGCAAGTGACCTACTAACTTCTTCTGTGTCGAAGATTTATCGTATATATTGTTTCCTAAGTCACACATACTCATCGTAAAGGGGTGATTGAAGTATTGATAAAAAAATTTTAACTGGCTTCTGACATTGCATATGGACTTCGTGTGTAGCAGTTTTCTGTTGGAGCTTTTGTTTCTAATGAAGTTCTTTACTCAGATTTATTCACTTGGTCATGAGCAGCGTGGCATACTTCCTGTTCATTGAGTTTGAGATTTTTTTTTACGTTTTGCTACGTTTGTAATTTTATCTTTTAATTATTTTAAAGGGAATTCTCTGTATTATGATGTGTGTTATGTTCTAGATAGTTGTGAAGCCTGACGGATGATTCAAGGAAATACTGTTTGTGATACCTGGTCACTAAGTATTCCCTGGGAGGAGTAAGCTTAATCATTTATTTGTTCTACCTGTTTCATTCAAGGAGGCACCTGGGCGTGCAGTTTTAGAGTGAAGTATGCATAAATTGTTTAGGGAGACGTTAATAATTATATTTTTCTACTGACCTGGTAGCGATTTAAGATCACTTTCCTTTAGGAAGGTTTTTTTGGTGCCGGGGGGTGGGGGGCGGATTAGGGGGGAATAGGGTGAAGGGAGGGGGAGTAATATTTGCTACCTTACTTTTTGATGGATTTTTTGGGCTTATGATTGTGATCTCTTAAGGTGGTGGGGATTGTTGTTCAAGTAATTTATATTTCTGTAGCCCACACCTATGTAGTGTTTCTTAGCAGCGACTCTCAGCCGTGTGAAGCGCAAGCCCGACATTTCGGCGGTTGCCGGTCGGGAGAGCCTGTAGTTGTTGTGACCCTTCACGTGCATTGTAGCTGTGTTTGAGACCTGTGCGCTATTGCTATAGTGGAACTGTTCGCCTTGGAGACTTGTCTTCTTTAAGTTATGTTTCGTCCTCCCCTCCGTAAAGCTTCGATTTACTTACTTTAACTTCCAAATATTCTGCCCAAAGGACCATACGTAAGCTATGTTGTAATTAAATTTTGAGGTAGTTCCTTTGCCTGTTCAAATGTTTGCAAATACACTTGGTGTGCCGAGAAAAATTTTAATTTAATTTCCGCGGCGGTTACCATCTCCTTAGATTTCCACTTTTAATTATAATTAATTATTTTTTGTTTGAGCTTAATCTGCCATTGTATCCATTCTATGTATGTAAGAAAATTTATCAAATCTGCCAAGATTGTGTGTTTGTTCTAATTTACCAGTTCTAAACTTAGTAACTGTAACTGTTTAAGAAGATTGTGGAAGAATTACCTTTTACACACTTATTGTTTGAGAAAGGTTTCATTATGATTTGTTTCCTATTTGTTGTTGGAACTAATCAATTGGGATAGCAAGAATTGAAAGTTTAGACATGTAATTCTGTGGTTAAAGTTTAAAAAGCCTTATTTTCATTTAACAACCTCTTATGTTCAGAAGTATTTGGTGTTTATTGTATTTTAATTTGTGCTATCATGTGCAATGTAAATAAATTTGATCACTCAAAGACAATGATGCAAGAACGCACTCTTCCATGTGATTCTTTTCGTATACCAACCTGTACCTCAGGCAACAATGGTAGGCCATGTGGACTGGAATGAATATTGTACTGAGATTGAGAGTAAACGACGAAAGTATGAAATCGTATCGTAAGTGAGAAATTGAGGAATATGGATAACGAAGAGTAGAGGGAGGACGGGGGGGGGGGGGGGGGGGCAGATTATGCAATTCAAAGTAAATCACATGGTTTCACAAGAGGCTAGGGCTGCACACACTGAGGCAGTAACAAAAGTTAAGATGCAGAAATGCAAAGCGTATGTAAATATCCTGAAGGAAAACTAATAGGAATGGTTCAGAAATTGGAATAGAGAACACATCATTTGTGCTGCAAAGTGGCTCTTAATTTGATACAAATAAGGTTTTTCTATAAGATTCCAGTGAACATGATATGTGTACAAAATTTCTGCGACCTCCCATACAAGCAAAAAAAAAAATTATAAACCTCCATTAATTACGTAACAGATCTGTAACTGAAAATTTCTTGAAAAGATAAAAAAAGCATGAAAAGAGAAAAAATGTTTGTATTCGTTCTCCATTGAAGAATATGTGCATTTTGTATACCATGAAACAGGTAATTTTTGCCATTTTGCTTATATACATAAAAAACAAAGAAATTTTTGAAGCTTTTTTACTTGAATGCATCTCAATTGCTGATGAAAACCAAGTTCACCATTAATTCAGATTGTAGTATCAGGTTATGGGAACCGTTGGACTAAGAGATAATTTTGGTGTATTTGGATCTTCTCCTTGTAATTTGTGTACAGTAATTACGTTTTGTTGAATCAGATTACGTAGCACTCGTTTCAGTTCTTTTCATATTTATCTCATAATAATTTAGTATAACTCTGGTGTATTCCGCCTTTCCTCTCACTGCTTTTTTTTTTTTTTTTTTGGATTTGAGTGTTTTCAGTTAAAGATGAGATTCCCCACAAGGCACAAAATAAGTCTTAACATATTAAGAATATGTAAATAAATTTATGGCTTTTGTATTATGCATCTTTACACGCTGTACTAAAAGATTGATTTATATAGATTATTGACACTGTAGGCGAACTTTTATTTATTGTGTGTGTGTGTGTGTGCGTGTGTGTGTGTGTGCTGGCTAATTTTAATAGTGCTGTGGTACAACTTCAATACAAAACGGAACATAACAAATTAGAGAAAATCATGATTTTTTAAGAAAAATCATAGTGGAATTTCATACTTTATAAGATATCAAATTGGAATAAGTATGATGTACATTAAAATAAAGCTCATTCAGTAAGATAATTTCACGCTAAAGTCAAGGTTCTACTTTCAAGTCCTGGCCTTGCATATTTCATCTCAAAAAGAAAAATTATTCTGGAGAAGAGCAACAAACATCGCTTTTGTATAGTATTTTGTATCCCCTTTGATACTTGAAGAATGTTGCTAAAATACCTGAAAATCTCTTCCGCCACACTGCCTAGAGTTAGTGATTTATTTCGCCGGTGGCTGAAGCTGTTGACGGGTGGCGGTGATGTGAAGCAGATTTATCCGCGCTACCGCTGAACACACCACAATGGCGCCATCAATTACGGGATGGGAAGGCCTTGTATAATGTTCAACAGCTCTCCACGTCACGTCAAGGACCTCTGCTTCGGTTACGAAACGAAAGACGTACATTTTACTCCTGGAACTTCGTTAGTTTTCTGATAAGACGTAGATTATTTCATTCCGTGTTGTCTAAATTAATTTACCCGAGTAGATAATCAAGATCAGGTTTCATTACACAACAGTGAAAGACGATACTATATTTATAAAAAAGGAAGTTATTTTTTGTCGTAGCATCAGCTTAAGTAAATGATCGTTGGGGAGTGTTTGCCAATATATCGATTCGAACTGTTAAGCTCCTTTCTGGTAAATACCAAAATACTCTTTGAAACTTTTACTTAGACTAGTATTATTTTCGAGTCCTATTTTTTGTTGATCTGGAAATAGGGATATGGCAGAACATGTCACATATGGTGTGTAGGTTAGATGTTCCAGTAATTTGTGGTTAAAATACATTCATTTGTGGGCAGTTTTATTGTTATTAATGATTAGCTTACTTGGCAATGCTAGCCCTCCTTTATACTTTCTTTTTATAACATTAACAAGGATGTCGCAGTGGTCGTCGGAACCTGTTTTACTTAATGCAGCGTATTACAAAGAAGAAACCATTTTGAATCCCAGCAAGCATTGACCACAAACTGTCAGGCAGATAAAATCAATGTCTCCTTTACGGCCACTATTTTTCACTCAGTTTAAATCAGTTTAACAAGTATATCCCAAATGTAAATGACTGACAGCTTTTCTCATTTCGTTGTGTCAGCAGTCAATAAATATGCCACCTATCTTGTAGAAACGTTTGTACAAGATTTAACCAGAGCAATTCAATTACTTGCAGCGTTTTTATGCTGAGAATCCAATTTGATTTTTCACTGTCACGACATTTACCCGTCCTGTACAACAGCGCAGATTTTTTCGTTTAACTCATCGGTTCATCGATAGGAATATACAAATTTTCAAATTAACATATTCATTGTATCAGATGACAAGGTTTACCCGAGACCTTCCGAAAACCGAACGAATTATCGCAAGCACAGAAAGACTTTACAATATCAGTAAAAGTGGAAAACAATTTACGCATTGTTTACAAGCTATACACCGATTTGTTTAGTAGCTAAATAATATCATATAGTTATTAAATAGATAAACATCAAGGTGATTTGTGATCTCCACATTACCGTTAGTAAAAACCTGAACTCTATTTATTCTCCATCTAGTTTCAAATTTCTTTCATTCTTCTAACTACACTTAATTATTAGTGCAATGTACTCTGAAGACATGTATATGAGAAGACAGTCATCTGCGAAACGGTGTAATACGAAACACCTGAGTATATATACATTTGTGACACAGATGACAACAACAACTACATCATTCCCGAATGAGATTTTCACTCTGCAGCGGAGTGTGCGCTGATATGAAACTTCCTGGCAGATTAAAACTGTGTGACCCACCGAGACAAGACTTGAGGACCTTTGCCTTTCGCGGGCAAGTGCTCTGCCATCTGATCTACCGAAGCACGTCTCACGCCCGATACTCACAGCTTTACTCCTGCCAGTATCTCGTCTCCTACCTCCCAAACTTTACAGAACTTCTCCTGCGAACCGTGCAGAACTAGCACTCGATACTGCGGAGACATGGCTTAGCCACAGCCTGGGGTATGTTTCCCGAATGAGATTTTCATTCTGCAACGGAGTGTGCGCTGATATGAAAGTTCCTGGCAGATTAAAACTGCCAGGAAGTTTCATATCAGCGCACACTCCGCTGCAGAGTGAAATTCTCATTCTGGAAACATCCCCCAGGCTGTGGCTAAGCCATGTCCCCGCAGTATCCTTTCTTTCAGGAGTGCTAGTTCTGCAAGGTTCGCAGGAGAAGTTCTGTACAGTTTGGAAGGTAGGAGACGAGATACTGGCAGAAGTAAAGCTGTGAGTGCCGGGCGTGAGTCGTGCTTCGGTAGCTCAGATGGTAGAGCACTTGACCGCGAAAGGCAAAGGTCCCGAGTTCGAGTCTCGGTCGCGCACACAGTTTTAACCATCCAGGAAGTTTCATTTCAGCGTAGGCTCTGGCTAAGCCATGTCTCCGCTATATCCTTTCTTTCAGGAGTGCTAGTTCTGCAAGGTTCGCAGGAGAGCTTCTGTGAAGTTTGGAAGGTAGGAGACGAGATACTGGCAGAAGTAAAGCTGTGAGTACCGGGCGTGAGTCGTGGTTCGGTAGCTCAGATGGTAGAGCACTTGCCCGCGAAAGGCGCAGGTACCGAGTTCGAGTCTCGGTCGGGCACACAGTTTTAATCTGCCAGGAAGTTTCTACTACGTCATTCTTCTGGATTTACACTTGCTATCATTGCAGATTTGACTAATTTATTACTTTATTTACAATTAATGCACACTCATAATACAATTATGTTGTTAAACGGGTATACAACTATAATGAAATAAATATGTTTCAAGTATTTCGCTCATTAGGCACGGATATATTCTGAATCACAATATAACCAATTGGAAAGGCGTCTGGATGTCTTGATTGTCTGATACTGGTCTTAGGCACAGTTGAGACTTAGTGGACAGACTTTTACAGACAGCATTAGCTTCGTTGAGCAATGCCGTATCTCAAGGAAGAGTCCACCGGCTAGATCCCCACTCGGGACGAGCTGACATCGCAGTGTAGGAGAGAAAGAACATTCAGTCGTCTACGAGAAAGACTTTTGAACGGGGCTTGAGGCCCTTCAGTTACATAAATAAAAGGGAAAATTAGTTATCTTACTCCGCGAAACTCACCTAGCCTTGGACGCAGTCATCTGCTTTAGCAAGAAAATGAAGTACATTTGCGTAACAATCACAGAACGGAAATTTCGACGCTGCCTGCTGCCAATAGATTTGATTACTTTGTCCGGAATTGCAGCTCTACTGGGCCTCGACGATCTGTGTGTGTCAAGCGGTGGAGCTGAGAATAGTCTGGTTCGTAACGTGCTACTCATCTGAATCATACCTTCTGTAAAAAAGTTTATCTGCTTCACTCAGCATTGCATGATTCCTGGAATGTATTCATCCCGAAGATAAAGGGCGATCGTCGTAGTGCTTTCATATAAATTAGGCGCGATATATTTCTTTTGCACATGTGTAGCGAGTAAGTATGTTGAACGATCAAGTTTCATATACGTGATGTCTATGGTTACACGAACGTGCAACTCTGAGAGCATTATCACTGTTAGTCTTACTTTTATTACCTCTTTAAGAGTATCAGGGAATCTTGTAAAGGTAATACCCAGTGTAAACCATTCTAAAAACAGAATCATATGTTTTAGTACGCAGCGTAGCCACTTACGTGTGAAACAAGCAAAAGACAGCCGTATGGTACAATACAGGGTGAGTCACCTAACATTACCGCTGGATATATTTCGTAAACCACATCAAATACTGACGAATCGATTCAACAGACCGAACGTGAGGAGAGGGGCAGTGTAATTGGTTAATACAAACCATAAAAAAATGCACGGAAGTATGCTTTTTAACATAAACCTACGTTTTTTTAAATGGAACCCCGTTAGGTATGTTAGCACATCTGAACATATAAAAAAAATACGTAATCAGTGCCGTTTGTTGCATTGTAAAATGTTAATTACATCCGGATATATTGTAACCTAAAGTTAACGGTTGCGTACCACTCCTCCGCTGTTCGATTGTGTGTATCGGACAGCACCGAATTACGTAGGGATCCAAAGGGAACGGTGATGGACCTTAGGTACAGAAGAGACTGGAACAGCACATTACGTCCACATGCTAACACCTTTTTATTGGCCTTTTTCGCTGATGCCCATGTACATTACCATGAGGGGTGAGGTACACGTACACACGTGGTTTCCGTTTTCAATTACAGAGTGGAGTAGAGTGTGTCCCGACATGTCAGGCCAATAGATGTTCACTGTGGTGGCCATCATTTGCTGCACACAATTGCAATCTCTGGAGTAATGAATGTCGTACACGCCGCAGTACAACTGGTGTAATGTCGCCGCAGGCTGCCACAATACGTTGGTTCATATTCTCTGGGGTTGTAGGCACATCACGGTACACATTCTCCTTTAACGTACCCCGCAGAAAGAAGTCCAGAGGTGTAAGATCAGGAGAACGGGCTGGCCAATTTATGCGTCCTCCACGTCCTATGAAACGCCCGTCGAACATCCTGTCCAGGTTCAGCCTAGTGTTAATTGCGGAATGTGCAGGTGCACCATCATGCTGATACCACATACGTCGACGCGTTTCCAATGGGACATTTTCGAGCAACGTTGACAGATCATTCTGTAGAAACGCGATGTATGTTGCAGCTGTTTGGGCCCCTGCAATGAAGTGAGGACCAATGAGGTGGTCGCCAATGATTCCGCACCATACAGTTACAGTCCACGGTCGCTGTCGCTCTACCCGTCTGAGCCAGCGAGGATTGTCCACGGACCAGTAATGGATGTTCCGTAGATTCACTGCCCCGTGGTTTGTGAATCCCGCTTCATCGGTAAACAGGTAGAACTGCAACGCATTCTCTGTTAATGCCCATTGACAGAATTGCACTCTATGTTTAAAGTCATCACCATGTAATTGCTGATGTAGCGACACATGAATGGGGTGAAAGCGGTGACGATGCAGTATGCGCATGACACTACTTTGACTCAGTCCACCGGCTCTCGCAATGTCCCGTGTACTCATGTGTGGGATCATGGCAACAGCAGCTAACACACCAACTGCACCCGCTTCTCCTGTGACGGGCCTTTTACGGACCCGTTTGCGTGCTACGACCATACCTGTTGCATACAGTTGGCGGTAGATGTTTTGCAATGTGCGGCACGTTGGATGCTCTCTGTCCGGGTACCGTTCTGCATACACCCTGCAGGCTTCAGCTGCATTTCGTCGACACTCGCCATAGATGAGTATCATCTCCGCCTTTTCAGAGTTCGAATACACCATGGTCACAGTTCCTACAACACTACACTATCACAGACGTCTGGTAACACGGTGTACTACTGTTGGTCTGCGTGCGGAGACGAATGCAGAACAACAATAGCAGCAAGCGCTACATGCGGACACTGCGACAGCTAGACCAAACCACAACAGTACACTACAGCCACACTCGTAAACACGGTCGTCATCGTAAACATGTCCCTCCAGATGCTCCTCGCCGACCGTGACCGGTGTTTGTTACAACACGCAACTGAACGTCGGAGGTTTCAAGCGTCAACTTTAGGTTACAATATCTCCGGATGTAATCAACATTTTACAATGCAACAAACGGCACTGATTACGTATTTGTTTATATGTTCAGATGTGTTAACAAAACTAACGTGGTTCCATTTTAAAAAATGTAGGTTTGTGTTAAAAAACATACCTCCGTGCATTTTTGTATGGTTTGTATTAAGCAATTACACTAGCCCCTCTCCTCACGTTCGGTCTGTGGAATCGGTTCGTCAGTACTTGATGTGGTTTACGAAATATATCCAGCGGTAACGTTAGGTGACTCACCCTGTATATAACAGATTATTGCTTCAGAGCCTTCAGTTCTTTAGAGTGGGATATGATTAAAACGGAAGACAGGTGTGTGAATTACCACATGACGAACAAGTATCTTTACTAAACTACTGAAACAATAAATGTTATTAGTTCTACAGATATTGCCAAATTAAGATGACATATTTTCAGTGTTTAATGGACATGCGCGAAGTAAATCATATTCGCCATATGGTACATAATACATTTTATGAAGAACAGCTCCGACCTTTCAAGAATGTCACTAGTTAGATAGGGATCAGCGTTCATTAAGATATTACATGCAGGATGGTCACGAAAGGCACTTACTTTAATGACAAACAGAAGACACTTATTTCGGATAAAGCAAACACAGAGAAACTGTGAAGCTGAAAGATGCTATTAACTGTTGTCGAAGTAAATACTGATATGCACAAAGTACGGATGCGCAGGATAGCTTGCATACTGGGATCTGTAGGCTACAAACTATTCAACTTTTCATTTAAAATTCCCTTTCACCCATTTATTGAATGTCAAACACTTACGAACATAAAACCTTAAACAATGTAGCTCTAGAAAAGAACAAATTAACAAACTAAATATATTTTAAGCACAACTGATAACTGCAGTCACAAAATTTTTAATACAGTCGGAAATCTTTGGTCATGAAAAAAATGTTCAAATGGCTCTTAGCATTATGGGACTTGACATCTGAGGTCATCAGTCCCCTAGACTTAGAACTACTTAATCTTAACTAACGTAAGGACAGAACACACATCCATGCCCGAGGCAGGATTCGAACCTACGACCGTAGCAGCAGAGCGGTTCCGGACTGAAGCGACTGGAACCGCTCGACCACAACGGCTGGCTTAGTCATGAAAATAGATTAAAAACTTTGAACACAATTGACAACTACCTTAACATACGTTAAATTTAAAGTGAGTTAGTTGACTAAAATCTCTAATGCAATTGATAATTGCAATAAAAACTTTCAAGATTGGAAAGGCAAGTAATTGTCTGAAATCGTTGAAGAACAACTAACAGTTTAACTAAGGCCCATTGTTCAGGTTCAATTTCAGAGATCTAGCCAGACCGAGATACAAAACTTGTACACACCGCATTACTATAACAATTTTTAAGAAAAACGTTTCCGCCGGAGTTGTTCGTGAAGGTAGCGTACCAGGTCAAAGTCAACCTCCCTAACCAGCATGTAAAATATGCCAGGCGAATACACCTTGCACTGGCACGCCTTGCGATACACAGTACACAGTTCAACCTCCACAACAGAGTAAGAACACTGTAAGCTTACGTGTCATGACAAAGCAAACGTATAAATCGAAATCCTCCTCTACCGTACCTCACAAGGAATGGCACATAAATAGTATGACGATTCAGTTTTAACGAATGTAAAAAAAAATAATAGTCCACAGTTTAATACTGAATCAAACAAGGTGCGCCATAAATGGCACAAGACAGGAATTGGAGTGCTGCGTCAAATGAGTCAGAAGACTGACAAAAAGAAAACGGAAAGAAAGAAGGAGGTGGGACTAGGCTTATATTATATATTATATATCCATCACTAACCGTTACAAGACAACAATAAGAAAAGCCAAGCTGGACTAATACACTGCCCATTCACATTAATGTGGCCACAATAACCAGCTTACAAGACATGCAGAACGAAAGTCAGTAAGATTGTGGAAGCTACTGACAGGAATGTGGGCCTTAGCGGTGCCAGTGACATGGCCAGCTGGTGTTTCTCAGTTCAGGAACCATGACAATAGTCAGATAAAGGTAGCATGAGCGCACCTAGTTAGTGAGGGTTGCATACATTCAGGGTACACACCCCATCCCCTAATGACATCATTGGTTTCAATCCTGCCAGAGCATGTGTCCCCTCCCACTGCCCCTCCCCTTCCCTCCGCTCCCATCCAACCTCTGCTCTCCCCTCCACTCCCCTTTCCAACCCCTCTGCTCCTATCCCCTCCTCTCCTTTCCAGTCCTCACTCCTTTCCCACCCCTCCATTCCACCCCCCTCCTGTCCCCCACCCTGGAAATGGCAGGAAAAATGGCGAGAAATTGAAATTTATTGGCAGGAACATCAAATTCTGGGTGTTCCCCCAATCCCCTCCCCTCGCCACCACTCCTCCTAATCTGGAAATTGGATGTGAAAGGACTCAGTATATGCTGGGCTGCTGAATAGGAGTGACGTAACTCGTTATTTTGTATGCAGTGCAGTATATTGTTTATTTAAACCATTTGAGTTGCCATTGATTGAACACTAGACAGTAGCAGCATCCGGTTTCGTCAGTAACTGCTAGATGTGGAATGGATACTTTCGCTACTAGTCCTGCACTGTAGAGATTTTACAGCCACTCTAGGCAATGGCCCTATATGGGAAATAATGATACGACAGCAAGCTATCAATGAAGTACAGAGGAGTAGAGAGTAGCCTCCTGCCGATCTACAAGTGAGTAGCTACTGCTAGAAGGAACATAAGGATGGGTAATAATAATATTAAAACAGAAACCCATTGTCCCACTGCACCTGTAACTTCCTGCCCATGTAGTAACACAATTTGGGAATGAAACAGACTTATAGGAATTTATGAATCAAAAATGGCATCCTAGCCAACATGTACATGGAAAATATATCATACAATATTTTTACGAATGTAGTGCTCATTATCTTATCTGAACACGGCGTCTCAAGACGAAAAAGAACACTGACCAGTCGCCCCCTACACACCCACTACAGAACCGTTTTGTGAAGAATATTTAGCTGTTTGCAGAGCTGCAGCAGTAACGAAAATAACGTACAAGTGGTTGAAATCGAGACTCCGTGACTAGTAATATGTGTTCAGAGTCTCTATCGGTATTTGTAGAGCTGTCAGCAGCGGATAGTTGTGGCTCGGAAGCATGACTTGCTAACTAGCCATCTATAAATGATGCTGCTGTGGAGACGCACTGTACAGTTAGAAAACTGAAACTCTTCTGGCCCAAGATGGCCGGAAGTCAACACACTGTCCACTAACGAATAAGTTATTACTGGGGTAATAAAAATGAATACCCAAAAGTAATAGTTTGTAGCTGGATTTAGAGCATTGTGGGTACTTATCAGAGTTGGAGGGTCTAAACTGAAATAACGAAGCACATCTGGTAAGCAATAAGAGCATACACTTATGCAAAAAAGAAAGAAAAAAAAAAAATCTGAGCAGCATCAGGAATGAACTCAGTACACATGTCAAATCCCTGTTTCACATCCCTACACGATGGACTGGAAGTCAAAGGAACATGTAGAAGTGTTTCCAGACTTTAGGTTTCCTTCAAATGCATCACTACATTGGTCTGCAGACAGGCTGTCTGATGGGTCGGAGCAGTACATGGAACTGTTTCCAGACTTTAAGTTTCCAATATAGCCATTATCTGCACCACTCCTTGAGTCTCATATAGATACGAAGCAACTGTTACTGTACTTTTCGTGATCGTCCTACCCAAAATGCATCATTGGGAAGAGGGGAAGTATTAGGATTTTTTAGTAGGTGGCCGTATAAGACCGGCAAATATTCTTGTAGGAAATCAGGCAATACACTGGTACGTCAGCAATACGACCAAATACATACCGAAAACTGTCAAAAAATATGAAAATGAAATTAAATCGATATAATTCGGGGAAAATCTGGTATAATAAGAAAAATTGATAGGAAGTAGGTAAAAATCAAGGGAAATACTGATTTAGGTGAAATCGCAGTACCCTAGTAAAATTACGGAAATTGATTGAGAGTAGATAAAATTAGAGAAAAAATGCCATGAAATGCCTAAAGCGAAATCAATAAGATTGCGTCTTCTGCAGAAGGAGAGTGGACTGATGCTACATGTACACACCTTAATAGTGGAAAGAGAAGTTCTAGAGACTTGGTGTCAAGGCGCAACGGCACAATTACCCCACACATGAGCAATACAACCTAACATCGGACCATGACATCTGTGTGCAACAGTGTGGCTACCAGGGCGGTGGTAAACTGTGATAAGACGGTTACATCTGCTCTGGCTACTGAACGTGGTGTTTATGTTCTCATAAGATGTCATTCTTTCTTGGCGTCAATTTTAGGCTGCCGACTATCAGTTTACGTGACTGTTGTGAACATATCATAATTTCCGAAAAGTAATCGGGGCTGAATATCGTAAACAGCATGCGTCATACACCACTGGGAACCTATGTAGTGTTTGTGTTACAAAGAATCGAAGTTTTCTTTGGTTTGCAACGTAGTTGTTTTATCTCCTTTCAGTTCATCACCATGGCTTATCATAGAGGAACTTGCAGAAAGAGCTTGTCATACGCTAGAAATATATTTCTTCCATTGAAATATTAACAGCGTTGCATTCTACACAACAAATAGCTCAGAAGCCACACAGCTCCAGTCTGTAGCGTGTTTAAATTCCATGACAATTTCTCTCTTTCCGATATATTCTTGGTCTGACCACAAAACACATGAACAATATTTCAGAATTGCTATTGCAAGTGATATATGGAAAATGTTTCAAACTCCTCTTCTAAGTCATCGACAGACGTTGGTGAGGTTCCAGAAACCCTGTGCGTATACATTTGCTTGAAAGTTATCCTGTTTACGGCGTTAGTGCACCGTGGTGTGTAATTTCACATGTCAAACATTTGCATTTGCTGCTATGTGTTTGTCTGTTTCCTCATAAGATGCATTTTCCATTGTTGGCCATCATTTTATAAGACCGATGCGAGCATCGCACAATTTCTGAACCATAATCGGATGTGACCACTGGGCGCTATTCACCTCCGGAAAGTATATTGTGCATGTATAAAAAAGAATCTATGTTTTTCCCTTGTTTTAGGAGGAAGTAGTTTTATCATATTAAAGTTCGTCAACGTAGTGAGTAGGATAAAAGATATACCTGGTGGATGTTTGTCAGATGTTTGGTAGGTATGGCGTGCAATAGAATATTAAGAGCATTGTACTCAGCAATATTTTGCAAAACACATGGCTTAAACATCAGAGCATGCTTAAGTGCAGAACCATGTGTGTCTGTTTATGTACTATAATCATTTCTCTTTTGCCAATACCTGCTTGACTATAATCATTTCTCTCTTGCCAATACCTGCTTGGTAGTGACCCCAGATATTAGAAAAATACTTCATTATTGGTAGCACAGTTTATTTACGCAAAACGGTTAGAACTCCATCTGCCTAGAGCCCTATCGTGGATAAACCACACGTTTCTTCTGAACCGTCCATTACAACACAACAAAACTCCCATATCTACTATGCAGCTATAAAAGGTGCTAAGCTCCTTAACGCGCACGCATCTGGGGACATCTTGTGCACTTGGATGTGTGCTGTGAGTAAGACTGGGGTCAAACAGTCTTCTCTAAACAACAGCAGCAGACTCAACTCCCTCTGTTACTTCACAAGATGCAGAATGTAGTGGGTATAGTACCCTCCTATTTCTGGGTAGCTGCAAATTATATCGACGACAATGTTGCAGGGATGGTTGGTTGGTCAAGAAAAATGTGGAGAGATCTTTCAATATCCAACTTTATCTTATGAATGCAGGAATACTCTGTGACTCCCACCCACATATGGAAAGAGGGACAATCGTAATCCCAAATTCCGCGTTATGACTGAAGTTCTAGAAATATCTAGATAAACTAACTGCGTCGGTATAGGACGCAGTCTGGTAAACTACTGTTCTCATGTCAGTGTCCGAGGATTAGCAATGAATGGACGTACTGCACATCATCTCTCTACACCCGCAAGTTAGTATACGTTACTAGTAAAGTAGTGGAGGGTTGTTTTAGCGACGATACAGGATTTGGGAAGCATGAATTCATGTCAGTTAACTGGCGTTGAAATGAGTGAAATGCTGGTAAAACTGCTAGAACTGGTAGCACTATCGACTGTGCTGCTTGTTACAGTACATTGCCCTATATCGACTATATCCATCACATCTCTCAACTGTTACACTGACGATTACCACATAATGATTGACTGGCACCACTTGTTTGAGATGGAGAGGGTCTTGGTGGGAGCAACACCTTCCGGGGTCGGCCATCATCGAAAAAGTGATCGCATACATGACTGAAATATGAGGAATCAATGTTCTTGGTCTCTTCGAAACACCAAGACATCTGGTATCCCGTGAACGTGAAGATGAGAATAAATGTATATATGTAGATGTCATCAACTTGGGTAGCTGTTTGGAAACGCATCACAATGCTGCAAACCCTTCCAGTTCCTATTGTTGCGATGTGTTCCACATATTTATGAATAGGAAACTCCGTTTCTGTCTTGTATTTCAACCATCCTATGTGTTGTGAGTGCAGCATAGGTTACACCATGCAATGAGCAGCTTTCTGTGAGAGTCAATGGATCGAAACGAATTATTGTCATTTTAGCACGTGACGCAGACCTCGAAGTCATGTAAGAAAAATCACAGCTATAATATTTACACACTGCTTCGATGCGTTACAGCAAAAATAATGTATCACACTGCTTATGAAACAAAAACGCAATAACGCTCTCCTTACGACTGACTGTTGATGTGGTTTTCCTCCAGTATAGGCCACAAAACTTTACATAGGTCCGTGGAAGCGAATTCGGAAACTGGTCACATGCTCCAGTGGACCGATACACGTATATTTTAATGGAATCTCCACGTATGGTCGATGTCAACACGCAGACGGTGCTTTTTATTGGGTTCTCTGCCAGGTAACGTTAGCAACGTTTTTAAAGTTCTTAGTTTTACTCTGTTAGTTGTTACAAGAATAAGGTGAAGGAGGAGAGAGACTCTGCTCTGTCAGTGAAGACTCGGTCGCCATTACTCTGCACTATTGTGAATTTGCTCCTGTACACTAGTATGCTACTTTTCTCGTTGTGATAGCTCTCTACCTGTCAGCCATCTAACCTGTCAGTCTTTTAACTAATAGAACAGTGCTGTTGGAACATGTTGGGATTTCGAGAGAAGAATTTGCAGTGGCCTATAACTTGACGGGGATATGTCTTACGCGTCGAAATCAGATGGATTCAAATGCTGTGTATCGAATATTCGTGTGAATACGACTGGTAAGCAATACTCTGACGAAAGGAGAGATGAGGGGTGAGACGTGAGCTCTATACCGTTTCTTCTATGTATCGTAGGCGAACATATTACAACCTCTGATATACGTCTCGCCATACGTCACGCGATGAGACAATTATGAGCTAATACGAAGCTTTCTGCAGAGAGACAATCAGCAGCAGAAGTTCCGCCTTTTGTTTTCTCGATAAATAAGGGACAACAATTTTCAGTCAGATATCTGTATCTATAAATAGGTAGGTTCAAATGGTTCAAATGGCTCTGAGCACTATGCGACTTAACTTCTCAGGTCATCAGTCGCCTAGAACTTAGAACTAATTAAACCTAACTAACCTAAGGACATCACACACATCCATGCCCGAGGCAAGATTCGAACCTACGACCGTAGCGGTGGCTCGGTTCCAGACTGTAGCGCCTAAAAACGCACGGCCACTGCGGCCGGCATAGGTAGGCTAAATTTGCTTTTACATCTATATGCTTACTTCACAAGCCATCATACGGTGTGTGGCGGAGAGCACCCTGTACCGTGTACCATGTACCCTGTGCCCTGTATCCTGTACCCTTTCCTATTCCACTCGCAAACAGAGCGAGGGAAATAACTACTTATGTGGTCCACTACGAGTACAAATTTCACGTGTCTTATCTTCGTGGTCCTTATGCAAAGTGTACGTTGGCGGCAGTAGAATCCTTCTGCAGCTTCAAATGCAGGTTCTCAATAGTGTTCCTTGTGAAGAATATCGTCCTCCCACCAGGCATTCCCATTTTAATTCTCGAAACATCTGTCCACTAACTTAGTGGAAGCCAATATCAACGCTTCGGTAGGGCTATATTCTGAGGGAAACCTAGGTCTTCAGACTCATACATGTTTGGGACGTGACAGACAGGTATTTTGTTATCGGTCACTGCGTAAGCCTTTGCAGGATGTTTCAAATACACACCTCAGAAATTTCTGGTTTGCAGGAGGGGTGAGGGTAAGCATATTATTCAACGGCCTGGTATTTACCTCAGCGACATTTAAGAACCTAGTCTTTTTCAGGAGGATAGGACAACTTTTTCGAGTCTGGAATCATTAACAGCTGTCCGCCACGGCGAGCTGTGGGTTTTGACTGGGATTGGTACAGCCCTGACGCACGTGCCGAGATTTGCCATCCGGTGTCACCTGTTCACATGCAATCTGTAGTGGGGCTGGAAAAGAGAGTGAAACACGCTACACTTCCACCAGCATCACAAGACAACCGAGAGCCAACACACAATTAGCATTGGATGTCTTCAACTATGTAATAACGGTTACCGCCCATTTTTTTATCAGTGGAAGTGACTACCTAGCCTGTGGGAAGCCCACAGAGACGTCACAGAAGCGTCTGTAACGGTTACCTGGCGAGTGTAATCCTACTGCAGGAAAAAAAAAATTACTCACCTTGCAAAGGATCTCTTATGAGCATTTAATTAATTGGCCATCAGTTTGATATCAATGGCGTGTCGCCAGGAGGGTGGAAGTGAGATTGAGAGTACCACAGATTGCGGCGAGATGTTTTAATGGAATTTCGATCTCCAAACTACACAGGGAGAGATGATCATCGTAATAAAATCAGCTATATTACCGAATTTATAAAGTAACATATATTATAAACCTCATATTTACAACTTATCTATGCAGCTGCCTTGAGAGACTTTGTATGTGACCAGATGTTTGTTTACTTTAAGAGAGTTCGAAAGTGCGGAGGCATTCTGTGACACAGGTAGAGTATAGCTCTCCATCATGATCCAAAGATGAGTTCAATATTCTAGTTCTGTGTGCATGATTTGGCAGATAAGAAAAGATATTTTCCTAGATGATGAGAAAATACTTAGAGGAAGTATAGTCTATCCCACAGTGTTGTACAGGACTTTCACAACAAGTAACGACACTTTAGCGATGTGGAAACGCATGCAAGGTCCGATTTTCTCTATCTTTCGAAAACAACTCGGATAAAATTGAGAAGTTCACATTTTAAATGAGAAATACGACCTGTATTGACAAAAGAACGTACCAATTTCGGATTTTTTCTAAACTGAGGAGTCCCAGAATGTATGTAACCAGCTCTAACGAAATATCGGCTACTTTATCCCACCATTCTTGATGTGTAAAGCGCTATCGACGAGATCACACCCATTCCCTATTGGGTTTAAGTCCAGGGAGTTTGGTGGCCAGTGGAGTACTGTTAACTCATATTGGTGGTCTTATTAGTCTCAAATGGCTGTGAGCACTACGGGACTTAATATCTGAGGTCATCAGTCCCCTACAACTTAGAACTACTTAAACCTAACTAACCTAAGTGCATCACACACATCCATGCCCGAGGCAGGATTCGAACATGCGACCGTAGCGGTCGCGCGGTTCCAGACTGAAGCGCCTAGAACCGGTAGGTCACAACGGCCGGCTCTTATTAGCGCCGAGAGCTGTATAACACGTTGTAGCGTCCTGTCGGTAGATGGCATCGCGCCGAGGAGAACGAACTGTATACCGAGCTGGATATAGTCCTCAAGAATAGATTCATTCTTGTATTGATCCAATGTACCTTCCAGAATGACGAGGTCGCTCAAGAAAAGCCAATAAAACACTCCCCAGACCGTAACATTGTCTCCTCCAGCTTGGAAACTTTTCCGTCCGATGAAGCATAAAACGTGATTCATCTGGATAGGACTCCTGTCGCTACTCAGTGGACGCCCAGTTGCTTTTTTTGGCGTGCAAATTCCAACCCTCGTCGCCGATCAGCAGCAAATAGCGTGGATGCATGAACCTGGCGCCAGCTGCGGAGGCCTATACGCAGCAAAGTTCGCCGAACGATCGTTGAAGAAACACGGACTGTAGCCTCTTGGTTCATCATGGTGGTTTCGGTTGCTCAAAAATTTCACGTTTATTCGCCCATACACGCCTCCGTATTCGTCGTTCACTCCTGTCAGTTATAGCCCCTTGTACATCACAGTTGCTTCGGCGCCAGTTCTGTCATGCACAGTATAGTTCAACCACGACCACATGGGAACAGCTTACAAACTTAGCCGTTTCAGAAATGCTTCCATCCTTGGTCAGAAGGCCAATAATCATGCAGTTTTCTTCGTCAGAACATAGCTCCGTTTCCACGTTACGAGAACGGCTGCATTGTTGTCCGCCGTCCCTCCCCGACACGCGTTATAAACCCTCCACTGCTTGTCTGATTGTGACCTCCCGTCTGTGAGCAGTCTTATTATCAAAAAAGAAAGAGTTTAATCTAGGTACCTGGGTCCTAAATAGACTATATTTAACGTCTACATATATTCAGTGGACGAAACATTCATTACATCCATAGAAGAGCAAACAAGTCGGTTTGCAGTGGATAGTGCACAACGATGAGGTCATTTTACTCTCCACGAATCGGACGCGCGCGGTAGCCGTGCGGTCTGAGGCGTCTTGTCACGGTCCGCGCGGCTCCTCTCGTAAGAGGTTCGAGTCCTCCCTCGGGCATGAAAGTGTGTGTTTTCCTTAGCGTAAGTTAGTTTAAGTTACATTAAGTAGTGTGTAACCTTAGGGACCGATGACGTCAGCAGTTTGGTCCCATAAGATCTTACCACAAATTTACAATTTTCTCCACGAATGACGTATGTTACGAGGACAGTAAAATGGGCCGATGTGGAGACGTGATAGGTGGTTCAAATGGCTCGAAGCACTATGGGACTTAACATCTGAGGTCATCAGTCCGCTAGACTTACAACTACTTAAACCTAACTAACCTAAGGACATCACACACATCCATGCCCGAGGCAGGATTCGAACCTGCGACCGTAGCAGCCGCGTGGTTCCGGGCTGATGCGCCTAGAAGCGAGGAGACGCGACAGAAACAGAAAGGAAGTATCGTTCGTATTAAGTTGCCCGACTTTTTATGTGTTAATGTGGACTATAACGGGTCTACGAGGAATAGTGCAGCACACTTAGACGTATAGCGGCGCACGATAGCGGTCGTTCTAGGACCTTAGCTGACAGGGACTGGAGACTGCCATCGAACAATAACGGCAGTAGATTTCAACATACGACAGAAATTGTTGCTGTCAGAGACAGCAAATCCATCCCAACGACTATCCGAATGAAAACTGCAATTTCATAGAAATTTTATGTTGGATATGTTACTAATGGCCACTTCTTATAAAGGCACGTACTGTTTCAAGTGCACCATCGGCCAAACACTCAACAACTGGACATTAGCTGGGATGTGTTGTGTAGCATGATGAGTCACGATTTCGCCTCTTCTCAAATGATACAAGGCGCCGATTGTACAGACGCCCCAATGAGGCCTTTGACCAGCAGTCGATGCGCCAGAGATACAACTTAGCGTCGTCTGTCTGCACGGAGTTATGATAAGCGGAGTTGTCATGACGTCACAAGCTTACTGTCGACGTACGGCAGGTTATTAGCTCCAAACATTAGCTTCTGGTGGAGGTGTTTTGATAAAAAAGAAAGAAAATGCCAGCTCGCTTCCTTTACAAATGCACTCGTCGTTCTGATTGCAGTCTAAAGTGTAGAAGAGGAATCAAATTTCATTCGTAAGTCGACCCGTTCAAGCAATATTTTCTGTTATAAAACTTGAATTTTACTTGCTGGGTTTTATTTCTGTAATCCGCCTTTCGCTCTCCTGTAAATACAACTCGAAGAGCGCTTTGGTACAACTCTGTGAGAAGAAAATATTACTTCCCGTCGGGGTCAGGGATTTTCTCTGCCCCGTGATGACTGGGTGTTGTGTGTTGTCCTTAGGTTAGTTAGGTTTAGGGAGTTCTAAGTTCTAGGGGACTGATGACCATAGATGTTAAGTCCCATAGTGCTCAGATCCATTTGAACCATTTGAACATCTGTTTCATCATTCCCTATTGAGGAAAATTCTGGATTGCAAAGGCTCCCGTTTCACATAATTACTTCGCCTAATGGTTATTGGAAACGTGTACCAGAAGCCAAATGCGTCGCATTACTCGATCAAATACATCTTTAAGACCAGGGAAACGTCAGAAAATACCTTTCTGACACTTCATTATTTACGGTAGCACTGTTATAGTTGTTATTTGAAACGGCCGTTGCGTGAACACGACGGATGTTTAGAATGAGAAGCAACTCTAAATAGGCAGCTTCAAAGCAGTGTACATTTTAGGTCTGTAGCGCCACATCCCCTTATTATACCTCAATGGCTGTCTATGAACAAGCAAGCTCTGTATGGTGAGCGATCTTTAATGTAAGACAAGTTCTATAATTGCTCGACGTGTTCTATAATTGCACTCTTGTTAATTCGATAAAAACAGTTGTAAATACTTTAATGAGGTTCGAATTGTGGATCACATCAGTTTCATTCATTTTATGAGGCGAGGTAGTGTATTTCGTCAGAAGTAAATATGAAGGGAGCGCATAATTTCGTCGAGTTTCTTCTTACTGTAGCGGCACCACCGCTTAGGATAGGGAAAATTAGTTTTGTGCGATATTCGGAGCTCGAATTACAGCCAGTTGCGGTCCGGATTGCAGTAAGTTACACATACCAGCAGATGCAAAGGCAAATAGAGGCTACCGGGGTGTAGAGCTGCCGGAGAGAGCAACCTACCATGTTGTGCGTACGTGCGTTAACAAAACAGAGGCGCACAGCCAAGTATAAATAGGTGCCGTCCTCTAATGAGATTCATTGAAGTGTGACAGCTCTCCTGGACGGCGGGGCGTGTCGCACCACCAGCTACACACAGAGCAGATGGGGCGCCAGCACCCCAATCCACTGTGGGTCGTTGGTTCGTCCCTCTGAGGCCGACATGGGGTCCGTAGTCAGCCAGCAGCGGGCCACTCTTCGGCTCGCTACCGCGGACAGTCGTCTCGGCTCCCGACACACGCCGGAGACTTCCCAAGGGGAGGGCCGAACATACAGACGCCGGATGAGCGGCGCTTGTTGGTCGCCGCGACCTCAGCCAAGCCGGCGAGGAGAAGGACGCAGCTGGCCGCCTGCGGCTTACACCGAGCGGCGCTGAGTAGACAAGGACACAGACCGCCGAGTCAACCGCGGCGTCCTGACGACGCCGCACTCCGCTGGCGTACAAGGCTGGCAAAACACAGCGTTGAGTTGTACATCCAGCTAGGGTACTTCCACAGCATTGCGACGCCTGTGAGTTTTAATACAGCAAATCCTGGCACTCACCCACTACATTTGGTGTCTTCACGCCACATTTGGCGTCTGATACCACAGCATTACGATTTCCTTACCCACGTTAATGAGCATGTGCCGCTTGCAGATAGATGAAATTATTGGAAAGTGGTCTAGCGACTAGATTTCCAGTTTCAGATCGAGTCCTGTTTGGGAATAATCTTCTTTCATTTTTCAAAATAACAATAATACAGCTGCTGGTCATTAGCCAATAATAGTACCGTAACTTGCACAAGGTGCGGTTTTCCTCATGTCTGTAATTCTGTTAGCTCTGTGCATATAGATAAACTTAACTTTGATACCAAGTACTGAGCGATTTTAAGCTCGAGAGAAACCATGGGGTTCGCCCTAACTGTCAATTGAGACAATGATTTATACTTAACCATCACTATTGCAGCAGCACAGATTTAGGTAGTTAGTAATCAGGTATTCCTTTTCATAAAGGCTGAAAGTTTTCGATAGACATTACGATTAATAATATCATTACGGGACAATATCGTAACGTTTTGTTTTATCCTTTAAATAATAAAAAAATCATCACAGATTGTAACGTTCTACCAATGTGGGCACAATAACGACCCCGTTCTGTTTTGAGATTTCGATTTCCGCTCACACATTGATGTCAGCACAAATGTAATTATGTGAACCACTCAATACCACAAGTCACTCGTACGCCCCATTTGCCAATCGTCATAAAGGAAAAACTATCTTCCACGATTCCATTCTGGATTTCGGCTGCTGTATCTTAGAAGGGTGGACAGAGCTAAACACAACCTCCTGCTGCAGACCTATGATGCCTCTCGCTGCACCTGGCCACCCCATGTTGACCATCTGCGGTCCAGCTGCCCTGCTGGCTTCCACATCACGGAAATAGTCCGCTTCTCCACGATCTGCATTCTTTTGCCAGTGCATCCCAACTCGCTACGTTCAGCTCAACCTCTCCTGTCTCCATCGCCGCTACTCCTCCCTCCGTAAACGACAGTGGCCTAGCCCTGGGCCAACCAAGCTGGAACGTAAGCAAGGCCAGCCAGCGAGACATCACAGTCCCGGAACCAAATCAGCTCTGGCCTGCCGTAACCCAGGTCGGACCGATATTTGCACCAAACTGTTGCGGCAGCTTTGTTTGGGTACTTTAGTCTAGTCCCCACTTTGGCAGCACTATTTGGAGCTGGGGGTACAACGCAGCAGTCAACATTCCAGCAATCTAATTTCGCTGTTGGACCGAATCATCTACGACTGGCTTGAGCTGAATAGGGCCTTACTGTAAAAACTCGAGTTTTCTCTTCATTGCCGAATGAAGGCAGTTATCAAGGCCAGAGGCGGTGTTATATGACATTATCCACAACCATCCTACAACTGATTAATATTTGGTCCATTGTGCTTGTAGCAACTTACAAAATTGCAGCTCTTATTTTCAAAGACTCATGTTTCTTACGTAGTGCCGCTGACCAACTTATGTTCTTTTACATACACCGCAATCCAAAACAAGTTACTGTCAATGAAAACCACAGTAATTGTTTTACATTGCACTGTATGTTGTCAGGATTAACACTTCATAATGGTATTCGTGTTCGATAAGAAGAAATAAAAATTTTATACCAGCACAAGGCACACCAACTTGAGAGGTTTATGTAACAATTATCTTTGGCATCATTGAAGCACTAAATGTGAATTAACTTTATATTAGTGTATCTGCAGCTGTAGATATGCCCCTTAAAACTGCTCGTTTCTAAAAAAAGCGTAGTAAGTATTTAAATTGCTAACTGCCTTGCCGCAGTGGTAACACCGGTTCCCGTCAGACCACCAACGTTAAGTGCTGGCGGGCGGGGCTAGCACTTGGATGGGTGACCATCCGGTCTGCCGAGCGCTATTGGCAAGCGGGGTGCACTCAGCCCTTGTGGGGCAAACTGAGCATCTACTTCATTGAGAAGTAGCGGCTGCGGTCTCGTAAACTGACATACGACCGGGAGACTGGTGTGCTAACAACATGCTTCTCCATATCCGTATCCAGTGACGCCTGTGGGTCAGGAAGACACGGCGGCCGGTCGTTACCGTTGGGCCTTCGAAGGCCTGAAATATTTTAATTGGTACTTTTAAAAGCTTTTTTACATTGAAGCGTCAAAGAAACTGATATAGGAATCGATGTTCAATTACAGAGATATGTGAACAGATGGAATACGGCGGTGCGGTGGGCAACGCCTGTATAAAAGAAAAAGTGTGTGGCGCAGCTTTTATATCGGTTACTGCTGCTACAATGGCAGGTTATCAAGATTTAAATGAGTTTGAGTGGGGTGTTACAGTCGGTGCACGAGCGATGGGTCACAGTATCTCCGCGGTAGCGATGAAGTGGGGATTTTCCCCTACGCCCAGTTCATGAGTTTTCCGTGAATTTCAGGAATTCCGTAAACCATCAAATACCCGACATCGCTCCAGCTGGAAAAAGATCCTGGAAAACGGGACCAACGACGACTGAAGAGATCCGTTGAACGTAACAGAAGTGCAACCCTTCAGCAAGTTCCTGCACATTTCAACGCTGGGCCGTCAACAAGAGTCAGCGTGCAAACCATTCAACGAAACATCATCAGTATGGGCTTTCGGAGCCAAAGGCCCACTCGTGCACTATTGATGACTGCACGACGCAAGGCTTTACTGTTCGTCTGGGCCAGTCAACAACCACATTGGACTTTTGATGTCTGGAAACATGTTGCCAGGTCGGAAGAGACTTGTATCGAGCGGATAGACGTGTACGGGTATGGAGACAACTTTCTGAATCCGACGACGCATGCCTGCAGGGGACTGTTTAAACTGGTGGAGAGTCTGTAATGGCGTGCGGTGTGTGCGGTCGGAGTGATATAGGACGCTCCATAGGTCTACATACGGCTCTGACAGGTGTCAGGTATGTAAGCACCCTGTCTGATCACATTCGTCCATTCATGTCCATTGTGCATTCCGGCGGACTTGGGCAAATCCAGCAGGACTGTGGGATGCCCCACAAGTCCAGAATTGCTACAGAGTGGCTCCAGAAACATACTTCGGAGTTTAAACACTTCCGCTAGCCACCAAACTCCCGAGACATGAACATTATTGAGCATATCTGGGGTGCTTTGGAACCTGTTGTTCAGAAGAGATCTCCATCCCCTCCTACTCTTACGGATTTAGGGACAGCCACAAAGGCTTCATGGCGTCAGTTCCCTCCAGCACTACTTCAAACATTAGCCGAATCCATGCCACGTCGTGTTGCGGCACTTCTGCTTGCTTGCGGGGACCAGACACGTTATTAGGCACGTGTACCAGTTTCTTTGGTTCTTCGGTGTATATGCTCCCCTCCCACCTACAAACTCTTTGGTAGCTCAAGATTTATTTTTGGTAGGAAATGACGTTTTAAAAGTCTTGACGTAATCGTTATTGCATATAATGAGTGGTGAAAACACAGTCACTTTTCGCTATGTTCCGGATATGGCATTTCACTTGTTTATGCAGTTTTATCATTCACCTCTCAAACACTACTGGAATACATGACAGAGCAACCAAAAATTTCTTCAGCTATGTTACGCTGTAGTAAACAGCACCTACAGAAATACAATGATCCATTAGACGATATGTGTGCATTCATCGAGATAATTTGTAGACAAATATGCGTTCATGATTACGTGGTTCTAAGGAGATTATACTTAAGTTTCCGTAAATGCTTAAAATGATGAACTGAGACATATTTTGCAGACGATTAGATTTTAAAATGGAATGGAGGGACAGGTTCGTTATTGAGGAAGTCAGGCCAGAGGAGAATTGAGAAAGGTTTGAGAGAAACGGTGTGAATACTCGATAAAGCAGCTGAAAGGAAAGCTCTGTCAGATGATGAGGACGGATTTCCTGGACTAGCTGCAGGAGTTAAGTAAAAATAAGTTTTATTGCAGCCATCGTGTAGAACCAGGGATAGTCCGTGCTGAGATCATTATGACAGAAGTTAGACTTCGTGCTTATTATGAAGTAATTAATTTCCATCAAGCAGTGACGATGTTGACAATGATTGAGACAAGATGAACGTTTTTGTCAGTATTATCTGCCTTATCGGCGTTGAGTCACTGGGTAATTTTTGTGCAGGACGTATCGTTGACGGTGTACGATTGTGGTTGTGGTTGGATGAAGAAGTGATGTACTCGTTTTGGTGCAGGGAGAAGCTAGTAAGGTGGAACTTTTGTAGAGGAGTTGGATGAGTGATGCAGTTTATGTCTACAAATTTGAAAGAATTCATGTCAGGAACAGGGAATGAGCAACGAGGGCTATGACTATAGTCTATAGCGATACGCAGTTTCAGAATGTCTAAAATCATTAGAGGAAGTAGCAAAAAACAATTATTTAAATAAGCTTATACGTAGAGTACATGTAACTAAAGACAAGCCATTTGATTTTCTTAAGGATATCATCCAGACATTCCTGTAGTAGCTGACGCCAAAAGGAATTCAGACTTTGCACCACAGCTCATACATCAAAGTTTCTGAAGAGAATAATTTCAAATGAAATAGAAAGAAAACTCAAGATACGTTAAAAAGTTGCGGATTTAGGGAGATTAGAGGTACGACAGATGTGTAATTCTAAGTTCTTTGAACTATCAGATCTGTAACAGTATAGGTAGATTCACTCTCGTAAAAATTATTTTTGATCATATTTTAAGTTTGTACTTTCCACATAAGTAGTTCCTTAATTTGTCATTTAACGCAAACGCATTGTTCAGTGTCCTTATATTTATGAACACGAAGTCTACTACTATGAATTTTAAAAATTTCCTGTCTGCAAAGTAATCAAAACTTACCTGACGGTATTTTCTGTTGGATTGTATGGATCATAGTCCGAAGTAATTTGACATAAAATTAAATAAATAAGAAAGTCAAAGTGTATGAGATGCATTGTTGCTGTAAATTAAGTGTACCGATAACAAACGGAGACAATTAATGCAGAACTGGAGACGAAAGGATTGTGTACGAAACATTAAGTAGAAGCAGTGGTAGAATGGTTGGACAGGTGTTTGGGGAATAAAGCAAATCGTATCAAAGGGAGCTGTATCGAGATAAAATGTAAGGAGGACAGAGACAAGGACACACGAAACAAATATCTGGACACTGCTGTGATATGAAGAGACTGAAACAGTACTGGAAATCGTGGTGGGCTGCATCAAACCAGTGAGAAAACAGATGGACAAATAAAAGGGTCACAGGATCTACACAAGCTGGAAGGTAGTTGTGGCGAAAATGTTCACGATCGAATAGACACAACAATTTATGACACGTGTGGTTAGAGACAACACCGATGAAGTCGTTACTACTATTATAGTACGTACAGATATACCCGCGGAAGGTCGGCATGCGATCTGTCCTTTTACATTTCCTTAGAGCGACAGGAGAAAGGAGAAGTGCCGCCCGCCCATGGCGTCCACATCCCCGCAGTCGTGCGCTCTTGATTTAATATTGGCTGTGAAGGGCTGGAGGAGGGCACGGGGGTGGCAGCGCGCCGGCTGAGTGCACTCTGCTGTCTCGCCTCCAGTCGCACGCGGCTTTGTCCGTAGCCGGTCCTGTCTAGACCGGGAGGCGCCACCCCCGCAAGGAGGTCGTGGGCCGGGCCGCCTCCAGGGCTTTTGTCTCGAGGAGGGATTAGGCCGGGCGCGACACTGTGTGCACCAGTGGTCGCTGCTCTGTCCGCCGCGGTTTTCCGCCAGAGTGCAGCTGCTGCTGCCGCAGCACGCTGGATCACGATGCCTGAGCTCACGGGCATGATAGGACAGAGATACTCTCCTACATCAAGCGACAATTTCTCCGCAGTAAGGAACTTTTCTCTCTCATGCGGTGTTCCAGTAAGCAGGGGAGGGGGGAGGGGACGCGGAGAATATTCTAGAGGCAAGTCTATACGTCCAGCCTGTAGTCTAATAATAAGATTGAATTGTTTTGAGTATCTCTAATTAATTCGCTATCTTTTTACTGTAATCCTACAGCCTCCAATTGTGCCCTTTTAGTAGATATCAGATTACTGAAAATAAGCAGCATTTTGTACGATGAAAAAGTTTCAATTGGCAGATTTTATTACACATTCTCCGTCCCCTGGTCACGTTAATGTTTGATGAAAATCATATCTTTCTCCAATATCTGTTGTTGTCATCGTCAAGAAAGTAACTGTCGAAGAAGTAAAGCAATTACACAGGTGTAATTGATGTAGTAATCTACTCTGTGACTGCGAACAGAAATCACATTCGACCAATTATGAAACTTCACTCGCAGTGCACTGAAATCTTTAATATACAGTAATTTACAAGTGGTGGGCGAAAGACCGAAGTTGACTATCTGCTTACAAGAAAAGGCCGGGACTGCTACGGTCGCAGGTTCGAATCCTGCCTCGGGCATGGATGTGTGTGATGTCCTTAGGTTCGTTAGGTTTAAGTAGTTCTAAGTTCTAGAGGACTGATGACCTCAGATGTTAAGTCCCATAGTGCTCAGTGCCACAAGAAAAGGCAACGTGAAGCTGGTAACTGACGTAAAAGTCATCCCCTGAGAATCAATTGCCCCCAGCATCGACCCCTTGTCGTGGACCTCAAGTTGTATTTCCACAACCGATATCGTCACCAAGCTCAGCTCACCACTGCTCTTAAGGCCATCGACATAGACACAGACTAGCCAGTATCAGGTATATCGGACAGCATTACTAACCAAGCCTGTGGTGCAGCGATAACATTCTTGGCAAGGCGATAGCAGGCAAAGGAGCAGGCAGTAAAGAAGTCTGGTGGTGGAATGAAGACGTGCAAACAGCTCAGAGGTATAAGAAGAATATGGTTCCGGTGCCACACTGAAGAAGAACTGCAACCCAGCAAGACGCAAAAATTGGCTGCCAAAAAGCAATTGCCGCTGCCATATCTTCGTACTACGACCGTGTGTATGATGAACTAGACACACGTTTAGGAGTAAATCAGATTTATCTCCACGTCAAAGCGAGCCACTGAGCTACCCAGGACACTGGTCATGTCAAACACACAAAGAACTAAGACCATCGACTCTACATTCTCCGCAGATAGAGTGATTACGTTTACAAAATCAGCAATGACAAATTTCACCATCTTCCCACACTGAGTACTCGTTCAGTTGCTCGACCATTATTGCCAGTTACCATCAAGGAGGCCAAGGAAGGGCTCAAGAAGACGAATAATGAGAAGTTACTGGCCCTGAAGTGTGGAAGATACTTGGCCGCAAAGGTGCCGTAATTCTTTCTACACGCTTCAACAATATCATTGATGGAATAGTCCCAGCAAGCTGGACAACTGGTGTCACACTGTCAGTCTGGAAGGGAAAACATGATGTGACAGATTGCTCGCAGTATCGACTGCTTTGTCACTCCATGAAGATCTTTGAATGTATTATAGACTCCAAGCTCCGCACAATTGTTTCAATCACCCCAAGTCGATGTGGGTTTTTCAAACGAAGTGGAATCACAGATGCTATTCATGCCTCTTGATTACTTACTGAGAAACACCCTGAACGAGGGGACATGCATATGTCGTTTCTGTACCTGAAAAAAGACTTCGACTGTGTCCCACTTAAATTTATTTGACATACCTTACGATCTCACAGTGCCTCTGAAGCCTACTTCCTATGGGTCCAGCTGCTGTCTCGAAAAGTCTCCAGCAATGATCGATGTGCAGTGGAAACATCATTCCTTCTGCTATTAACGTCGGCGTACAGCAAGGTACATCAGTGTCACGTCTACTATTTGTCCTCTGTATGGATACTGTGACATACGACCTACAGTCACAACACTCTTGGTCACGCCTATATGTTGGCGATGTGTTACTGGCAAGCAAACACTATGAAGACCTCCAGGAACAGACATAGCAATGAAATCAACGACTTAGAAAATTTGGCCTCCGACTCAATATCAAGGAGACAGAGTACATGGAATGTGATATTCACACCGATGGGAACTACAGAGTCGGCAGAGAAGACCTGAAGACCAGGAGCAATTCAAATATCTTGGCTCACCCATATGCAGTGATGGTGAAAGACTACTAGATGTCTGTGCCTGTGTTAATACAGTCTGGATAAAATGGCTCCAGGTGACTGACATCTTGCGTGATCACTTTATCCCTTTACGCCTTGTCAAAGGTTTATACGACTAGTATACTCAATTGCACTGTATCCATCAGAGTATTGGCCAGCGACAACGATGCATGAGCAGCTCTCCATGTGATGGAAATGCATATGCTCCAATCGTCTCTTGGGCAACAAACTTCGACATTTGACGGCGACTTCGCTTTACACCCATCTCAGAAAAACTATGGGAAAGCGGGTTAAGATGGTATGGAGACGTCATGCACAGCAAAGCAAACTCAGTGACAAGAGCAACTATGCATCTGGACATAAATGGTCAACCATCTCCTGGCAGATCCAAGACACGATGGATGAACCATATCGAGAAGGATGCCACGGATGAAGAGGCCCCTAACAAACCCCAATGAAGGTAGATGTGTCAACAAGCGGACTCTGCTAATGCGGGACAAACTCTAAGAAGAAGAAGAAAAAGAAGTAGAAGATAAATCACGTTTCCCTAGACACATAACGACCAAATGTTGTCAGTGTTCCATAAAGAATATGAAACATCATCCAGATAGTCTAAAACTTTTACCTACCAAACAGAACGGAGTTTAGAGGTCATAGTGATGTAATAAATTACCTGTAAGTTGAATGATCGGACTTTAAGCATATGTAGAGGGTGACCCAAATGTCTAACATTTGAAAATGTATTGTTTCAAGGAATAAAGGAAGTAGGGAGGTAAAAGTTCAGACCCATGCCTGAAATGACACGGTGCTTTAATTAAACTGAAATCACGTCAAAAAACTGGCCACTAACACGTTAGTGACACCGCATGAGGAACGTGTAAAAATGACCTGCAGTGAAAGGGGAGTCAGATCATACCTGGTCAGCCTGATAAACGACTTTCATGCAGCATGGTGCTCAACCGGTATAAGTGTGATAGATCTCATTCGCTCACCGTTTGTTGAGGAACGTGTGCCGAGCCGACTTCCTTTGCCTTCCGGATCCACAGACTTCATTCCACGTGACCCTTGGTGATGGGGCTAGCCGAAGCAGCAAATCTCCCGCGCGCGACCTCTTTGGACGCTAAATTTCTCACCATACCTACTGATGTACTAAACTGTGTTGTTCACAACATTATCCTGCAGCCACAAGTACTTTTCACATTTATTTTAAAGAACATCATCTCTTCTACAAATCAATTTTTGTTTTAGTTATTGCTTTTGCACCACATGAAGCACCATCTGTTGGTCATTTAGCACACTTCCTCGGTTTCAATAAAACCCGATGTCATATCAAGCCTGTTTGTAAATTTTTACCTCTCTGCGTAGATTATTCCGTGTGGTGATGACTTTCCAAATATTAATGGACTTTCGGGCCACTCTGTAGATATGTTGACAGGTGCAAAACACATGAGGGAATTGGTGCATACTATCGCACTAGGTTGCAGAACGCTAAGATGTTTTTATTACCATAATTAAGTATTGTTTACACTGCATAAGTAACAGAAATTAAAGAAGCGGCTAATTTTGGAACTGAAAAGGAAAACAGAATTCTAATTTTGACTGACTCTAATACGGCTTTGGAGAAACTAGAGCGTCGAAAGTGAAAAGCTGGTAACAAATGTATTTATGATGTAGTGGAATTAATGATGGAAGTCAACGAAGAAAACAAATCCGTTCATATAACACTGGCAAAGGGGCACTCAGGTAATAGGCATAGTGATTTAGTAGATCGTTTTGCGAAAGAAAGCATCAAAGACGGGGACCAGAGATTTAGGCAGTTTGTATTCTCCGGCTCCCTGCAGGATTATTATTATTATTATTTTTTTTTTTTTTTGAGAAGGAGGCACACTATTATTCGGAACGAAAGTGGCAATTCTCGCAACAAAAAAAGAAATTTTTGCCCGCCCGCTTCAGTCGAGCGCACTGTACCAAGAAAATCGGGGTACAACCAGAAAAATCTCCCAAGGAGATATGTGACAGAATTATTAGAATAATAGTGTTTCCCAGCAGGTCTCTGCAGGATCATTGTGATAAACTGTTTCACAGGCAGCGAACACCTAGAAAATGATGGAAATCCTATTATCTGGGTTGCTCCAAATATGCCCCACATCAATATTAAGCTGAGAAAATATTACAAAAGTGAAGATACCCTTGTCAACAACTATCAAAACATTAATCATTGAGAGCAGCCTCAAAATTAAACTTTTAACAGCAATTTACCTACAAGATGCAGACATAAACCTCGGACATAGTAAATACTGAATTCCTAATTTTGTATGTGTGTAAAATAACTATGTACTTAAAATTCAACTGTGGTCACTAACCAGATCAGTTGTAACAGTTGTACTTTTTCTGCAAAAAGCTGGTGAACTTTATCAACTAAAAAATGCTACTGTGCTGAGGAAGCTGAAAGACTGGTGTATCAATTACCTTCTTGTTATTATACCTGTATTGTAGCTGCAAGTGGAGCATTTAAATGGGAATATCGTATAACAGAGGGATATTATAAAGAACACAATACGTAATAAACAAGGGTACCACGGTGTAGGAAGAACGTCTTTGATTAGTAATAAAAATGTACTCGGTCCCGAGTTGGAACAAGCCATCGTTTAAATTTTGAATAAAAGTCGTTAGCAATGGCGGCCGAAGACTTCAGACAAGAGCAGTCACCGTCATTCAGCCAAACGTTTTTCTAAAGAGGATGGACGAACGGACACAATTTCAGCGCCTGCTCTTACCCTTGTGACGGGAAACTGCCCCTAAAGCTGGAAAAATAAATAGTGGTCAACGGCAGGAAGATGCAGAAGGCAATGGAAACCACTGCATTACAAACACAGGATGTTTATATACAGGATATGTGGCCTGTAACTAGTTCTCTGTTCGGATCTCTGGGAGGCAACTTCCAAGGGGGAGGTGGCCATCAGAAGAAAATTGATTAACCAGCTGAAGCGTAACTTTCTACGAAGGACAGCGCCGAATGTCACAAGTTGGATATGGTAGGGGACAATCTGAAAAGGAAAATGCGAAGGCTCAGTCTATATATGGCGCACGTCACTGAAGTGAAACGGTAAAAGATAAGGATTTCTCGTCAAACGAGTACAGAGTAATATCAAAATTTTATAATGGGGGTAAAATTCGTTATGAATAGGAAGTTAGAGCAGAGAGGAGGTACTGTGAACAGTTCTGTGCAGGCCGAAGTGTCCGTGCGGTTATAGGCGCTACAGTCTGGAGCCGAGCGACCGCTCGAATCCTGCCTCGGGCATGGATGTGTGTGATGTCCTTAGGTTAGTTCTGTGATAGAGTTGTTCTCATTAGCATCGACACCAAACCAACTTTGACAACAACAGTTCAAGTATACACGCGAACGTCACAAGCAGAAAATGAACAGACAGAGAAAGTGTATGAAAGTATTGAACGGGTAATACAGTATGTAAAGGAAAATGAAAATGTAATAGTCATCGGGGACTGGAATGCAGCTGTATGGGTAGTAGAAGATGAAAGGGTTGCGGGAGAATATGGACTTTGTACTAGGATTGCGAGAGGAGAAAGACTAACTGAGATCGGGAATAAATTCCAGCTACTAATATCGAATACTCTATTCTAGAATCACAAGAGGTGGACGTATGCTTGAAGAAGGCCGGGAGGTGCGAGATGATTGCAGTTAGAGTACATCGTGGACAGGCAGAGACTCCTAAGCCAGATACTGGATTGTACGGCGTATCCAGAGTCAGATTTAGAGTCAGATGAAAATTTAGTAGTGTTGATGAGTAGGCAGACGTTTAAGAGACTTACCAGGAAGAATAAATCCGCAAAGAATTAGGAGTTTCTCAGTAGGCAGTGCAGTTTGAGAGGAATAGACACCTCTGAAAGTGGGAATCACAGAACCTGAAAGGAAAATCATAGACACAAAGAAAGCATCTGCGAAGAAACCATGGGTGACACAAGAAATAGTTCTGTTGATTGATGAAATAAGCAATTACAAAAATATCCAGGGAAATTCAGATACACAGACTTACAAATCATTTATGAATGAAATAAGTAGGAAGTGCAGGGTAACTAAGGCGACATGGCTGTATGAAGAATGTGAAGAAATCGAAAAAGAAATAACTGTCGGACACAGCATACAGAAAAGACACAACCACCTTCCGTGAAATTAAAAGTGAGGCCTATACGTTAATAGTAAAATAGGAATACCACTTTCAAATGCAGGAAAGAGAGGAGATAGATGGAAAGAGTATCAGTGAACGCAACTGTTAGGGGGAAGGCTTGTCTGATGAATTCAAAGAAGAAGAAATACAAGTCGATTTCGATGAGTTAGGTGACTCAGTATTAGAATCAGAATTAAGGTGTTAAGATACAATAACGCAGAAGGAATGCATACCATTCCATCAGAGTTTCTAAATTAATTGGCGGAAGTAGCAACAAATCGTTGTTGGCGTTGGTGTGTACAATGTATGAATGTGGCAGTGTATCATCTGACTTTCAGTGAAACGTCATCCATACAATTCCGTAGATTGCAAGAGCAAACAAGTGTGAGAATTCATGAATCCAAGTTACTGAGTATGATACTATGTAGAAGAATAGAAAACAAAATTGAGGCTGTGTCAGATTCAGATGACGATCAGTAACGGCACTAGAGAGGCAACCGTGGCGTAGCGGCAAATAGTGGAAGCAAGACATACAAAAAAAATTTAAAAAAATGTACACCAGCCAAGAGTGAACAATACACTGAAAGACCAAGAACGAAGTGTTGGGATTAACAAGGGTGTAAGACAGGAATAAAGACTCTCGCCCCTACTACTCACTCTATAAATTGAAAAAGCAATGACGAAAGTATCGATCTGTTGTAGAATTTTAGAACATGTTTTTTACTCGCGTATCATGTCGTTTCTGGAAACCCAGAATCTACTCTGTAGGAATCAACATGGATTCCGGAAACGGCGATCGCCTGAGACCCAACTCGCTTTATTCGTTCATGAGACCCAGAAAATATTAGATACAGGCTCCCAGGTAGATGTTACTTTCCTTGACTTCCGGAAGACGTTCGATACAGTTCCGCACTGTCACCTGATAAACAAAGTAAGAGCCTACGGAATATCAGACCAGCTGTGTGGCTGGATTGAAGAGTTTTTAGAAAACAGAACGCAGCATGTTGTTCTCAATGGAGAGACGTCTACAGACGTTAAAGTAACCTCTGGCGTGCCACAGGGGAGTGTTATGGGACCATTGCTTTTCACAATATATATAAATGACCTAGTAGATAGTGTCGGAAGGTCCATGCGGCTTTTCGCGGATGATGCTATAGTACAGAGAGAAGTTGCAGCATTAGAAAATTGTAGCGAAATACAGGAAGATCTCCAGCGGATAGGCACTTGGTGCAGGGAGTGGCAACTGACTCTTAACATAGACAAATGTAATGTATTGCGAATATATAGAAAGAAGGATCATTTATTGTATGATTATATGATAGCGGTTAGCAGTTACTTCTGTAAAATATCTGGGAGTATGCGTGCGGAACGATTTGAAGTGGAATGATCATATAAAATTAATTGTTGGTAAGGCAGGTACCAGGTTGAGATTCATTGGGAGAGTCCTTAGAAAATGTAGTCCATCAACAAAGGAGGTGGCTTACAAAACACTCGTTCGACCTATCCGTGTGGGATCCGTACCAGATCGGGTTGACGGAGGAGATAGAGAAGATCCAAAGAAGAGCGGCGCGCTTTGTTACAGGGCTATTTGGTAAGCGTCATAGCGTTACGGAGATGTTTAGCAAACTCAAGTGGCAGACTCTTCAAAAGAGGCGCTCTGCATCGCGGTGTAGCTTGCTGTCCAGGTTTCGAGAGGGTGCGTTTCTGGATGAGGTATCGAATATATTGCTTCCTCCTACTTATACCTCCCGAGGAGATCACGAATGTAAAATTAGAGAGATTCGAGCGTGCACGGGGGCTTTCCGGCAGTCGTTCTTCCCGCGAACCATACGCGACTGGAACAGCAAAAGGGAGGTAATGACAGTGGCACGTAAAGTGCCCTCCGCCACACACCGTTGGGTGGCTTGCGAAGTATAAATGTAGATGTAGATGTAGAAGTAATAGAAAGATTGAAGAGTTCAATTAAAATTCCAGGTGAAAAGATATCAGTGGTAAGATTCGTGATGACATTGCTATTCTCAGTGAAACTGAACAAGGATTACCGTATTTTCTGAATTGAATGAACAGTCTAATTTGTACAAAATGTCTATTGAGAGTCAGTCGAAAAAAGGCGAAAGAGATGAGAAGTAGCAGAAATGAGAATAGCGAGAAACTTAACTACAGGATTGGTGGTAACAAAATAGATGAAGTTAAGGAACTCTGCTACCTAGGCAGCAAACTAACCCATGACGGACGGAGCAAGGAGGATATAAAAAGCAAACAAGAACTGGCCAAAAAGTCAAACCTGCGAAGAAAAGTCTACTAGTATCAAAAATAGGCCTTAATTTGAGGAAGAAATTTCTAGGAATCAGCGCTTGTAATACAACAGTAAATGATAGTGAAACGCAGTCTGTTGGAAAACTGGAATAGGAGAGAAACGAAGAATGTGAGATGTGGTACTACAGAAAAGAGTGTTGAAAATTAGGTGACCTGCTAAAATTCGAGGTTCTCCGGAGAATCGGCGAAGAAACGATTATGCAGAAATAACTGACAAGAAGAAGGGACAGTATGGTGGGACATCTTCCAAAGTACTAGATATAGCTGTAGAAGGCAGAAACTGTAGAAGAAAGTAGAGATTTGATTACATCCAGAGAATAATTGAGGACTTAGATTCTGGTGCCATTTTGAGATGAAGAGGTTGGCACAGGAGAAGAATTCGTGGCAGCGTGCATCAAACCAGACAAAAGACTGGCGGCAAAAAAGAAAGACCCAACTATCATGTGTGGGAAAGCATGATTCCTTCATACCTAGTATCAATGAAACATTAAGGTCGGTAATTACATAAAATGGCAGTGTATTTATTCTTAAATACGTGGATGGTATGAATATTCACAATGGAAAATCGGAAATGTATTCAACATATATAAACACACTGTTAACAAGGGAACAATGTAATATTAGTTACATATCCTAATAGTACACTTAGTAAAACACGATTAAGGACATTGAGTATTGTTGTAGAAACCGGTAACCTCACCGCCATGTAGGATGTGTAGGACTATGTTCGTATAGGGACTGTAGGAAGAACTGGCACAAACTCTCACAAATAGACATGTAGGGTCCTACTGGTGATAAGCTGTCGTAACCGAACGCACAGGATTATGACAATGGAAGACAGACGTAAGTCACTGGCCAGGAACTTTAATGCCCAAAATGCATTAACGCCTATGTATGAGAAAGAACTCGTTACTCGTTCTGGTCCTAATTGCACATATTATAACACAGAGTATAGGGTTACTCACAGAATACAAACTAACAGACATGTGGAAGGATCTTCCCACCACAGCTATGTTCATCATTGAAAGGAATCTCCTTCACTAACATGAAATAATAAACAGAAATGCGACGGGAAATAACTGAACTTGACGTCTGATGGCTCAAAACTTCTCACTTAATTAGTTCAGTATGGACTTATACTGACACTGGTTCCAGAGTCCATGACCAGGGAGAAAGCACTAGGATATAAATGCTGCTGAACATGTTAAAAACTGCACGAATTCTGAAATAACCAAGCGTATAAATTTAGTGTGAAGAAACTCTAGGGAGACTAGATTCGTGCAACAATGAAGCGTATCTATGCTTATCCTCGCTCTACACTTAAAATCGGAGGTAAAAAGTAAAAGAAATATATTCTCAAAATTATGTGATCAGATCAGACTGAAACTTAATACGTGTTGAAACGAACCGTACCATTACCTAATTTCAAACTACACCGGTAGACTCGGCAGAGTCCCTCTTATAGCCCTGTATCCCAAAAAGTAATGTGTCTGCCATCCACTGTGGCCGAGCTGTTCTAGGCGCTTCAGTCCGGAACCGCGCTGCTGCTACGGTCGCAGGACCGAATCCTGCCTCGGGCATGGCTGCGTGTGATTTCCTTAGGTTAGTTAGGTTTAAGTAGTTGTAAGTTCTAGGGGACTGATGATCTCCGATTTTAAGTCCCATAGTGCTTAGAGCCATTTGAACCATTCGAGTAATGTGTCTCACCGTTTACCAACATCGACTTTCCGTGCCCTCCAGAAAATTGGAGGGGCGCACGATACCGTTAAGCAGTGCCGACCTCTCCTTGGGCGCAGTTAAACCGAAATGGGATACCTCTCGCTGCCCTGTGTTCATTGTGTTTCCAGTTACCAGAGTACCGCTAGTTGACAATGCTCGGACATACTGTGGTTAGCACTCTGGTTCATCATAGAACTTTTAAAATCACTCCATTCACTCTCTCATTCATTCAGAATGGCACGTAGGAAGAAATGTGGATTAATGAAGTATTATGCAAGCCCGCCCGGTTGGCCACGCGGTCTATCGCACGGCTTTCCGGGCGGGAAGCAGCGCCTGGTCCCCGGCACGAATCCGCCCGGCGGATTTGTGTCGAGGTCCGGTAACCCGGGCAGTCTGTGGATGGTTTTTAGGCGGTTTTCCATCTGCCTCGGCGAATGCGGGCTGGTTCCCCTTATTCCGCCTCAGTTACACTACGTTGGTGATTGCTGCGCAAACAAGTTCTCCAAGTACGCGTACTCCTCTACATCTACATCCATACTCCGCAAGCCACCTGACTGTGTGTGGCGGAGGGTACCTTGAGTACCTCTATCGGTTGTCCCTGCTATTCCAGTCTCGTGTTGTTCGTAGAAAGAAGGATTGTCGGTATGCTTCCGTGTGGGCTCTAATCTCTCTGATTTTATCCTCATGGTCTCTTCGCGAGATATACGTAGGAGGGAGCAATATACTGCTTGACTCTTCGGTGAAAGTATGTTCTCGAAACTTCAACTAAAGCCCGTACCGAGCTACAGAGCGGCTCTCCTGCAGTCTTCCACTGGAGTTTATCTATCATCTCCGTAACGCTTTCGCGATTACTAAACGATCCTGTAACGAAGTGCGCTGCTCCCCGTTCGATCTTCTCTATCTCTTCTATCAACCCTATCTGGTACGGATCCCACACTGCTGAGCAATATTCAGGCAGTGGGCGAACAAGCGTACTGTAACCTACTTCCTTTGTTTTCGGATTGCATTTCCTTAGGATTCTTCCAATGAATCTTAGTCTGGCATCTGCTTTACCGACGATCAACTTTATATGATCATTCCATTTTAAATCACTCCTAATGCGTACTCCCAGATAATTTATGGAATGAACTGCTTCCAGTTCCTGACCTGCTATATTGTAGCTAAATGATAAGGGACCTATCTTTCTATGTATTCGCAGCACGTTACACTTGTCTACATTGAGGTTAAATTGCCATTCCCTGCACCATGCATCAATTCGCTGCAGATCCTCCTGCATTTCAGTACAATTTTCCATTGTTACAACCTCTCGATACACCACTGCATCATCTGCAAAAAGCCTCAGTGAACTTCCGATGTCATCCACAAGGTCATTTATGTATATTGTGAATAGCAACGGTCCTATGACACTCCTCTGCGGCACACCTGAAATCACTCCATTGAGAATGACATGCTGCGTTCTGTTATCTAGGAACTCTTCAATCCCATCATACATGGTCTGATAGTCCATATCCTCTTACTTTGTTCATTAAACGACTGTGGGTAACTGTATCGAACGCCTTGCGGAAGTCAAGAAACACGGCATCTACCTGTGAACCCGTGTCTATGGCCCCCTGAGTCTCGTGGACGAATAGCGCGAGCTGGGTTTCACACGATCGTCTTTTTCGAAACCCATGCTGATTCCAACAGAGTAGATTTCTAGTCTCCAGAAAAATCATTATACTCGAAAATAATACGTGTTCCAAAATTCTACCATTACGCTACCACTCAAACATAGGGGTTACACTCGTCTGGTGTGAGACATTCGCTGTTGGGTCCACCGGGGGCCGAACCGCACAATAATCCTGGGTTCAGTGTGGGGCGGCGGACGGGTGAAGTGGACTGCGGTAGTCGTCGTGGGGTTGTAGACCACTGCAGCTGCGGCAGGGACGGAGCCTCTCCGTCGTTTCTAGGTCCCCGGTTAACATACAATACAATACATACAATCATTATGTAAGATATAAACACATTTTCTCGCACATCCTTCCTGCAGAGACTCGCTACTATGGTAAAAGTGTGAGATTTAGTGTGACTGAAGCGTTAACGACAAGCTCGGATATTCTAAGTGCCAAATCGTATGAAACTGTCACAGTCGGAGGGTAACAAGACTCCCAGAATCTCACAGGCCGTACCTTCATACTGCAAGTTAAGTGAATGAAATAACACGAGTTCATCCAGAAATTTAGTTAGATCGGCGTAGGGAACGAAGAAACAAACTAACAGTGTCAACAAAGTCCGTAACGAAATAGAACTGCCATCAGAACTAGCCAGCCACATGAGAATATAAATGGGAATATTTTCTCATAGCTTCAACCTCTTCATCTATGTATCAATGAGTAAACGTGTGGCACGTAAATAAAACAAAAGAGGTGAAGGTGTTTCAATTGTATTCGGTCACTGACACCAACAGATGCCTCTGATTAGCACATCAGCACAAGAACACGTGATTTTTATATGGCGTTATCTGATATGCACTCCAGTAATTTCCTTTTTTTTCTGGGCATTCATTACACATTTGCAAGAGGTTAAACTACAAGAAGGGCCGACTTTTGGAACTATTCTAGTTAATAATAAAATATAGTAGATCAATGATCAAGAAGAATAGATATTTATTGTTCATAAACATATATTGCCTTCAGTCTTTACAAGAAGGACAATAAGGATGGCTACATCCAATTAAAAGTAAATAAGAAGAGAAATGACTTATTCCTATCTTTTGGTCCCGAAAAATAATTAATGTCATTCATTCGTTAACATTTGGATGCTTATAAGACGTAGCTTGCCTGATGTACACAGTGGATAGAGCAAAAACAACTGACCAAATCTCTCTAACATCCGAAAATTAAGATGCTAGGTTTTTGTGGTAGATCTACATGGTATCTATGAGTGTTCAACTGTTACAGCCGAACAGACTGGAGTAGAAACTTAGTGAGTAAAGGCGTATTACCGATCAAATATAGAACTGGTAAGAAACACCTTAATTTCTAAATATTTACAGCGAAACGGAACTCGCTTTGTATGTTTGGTACTCACTCTATTCCTAATTTTGGATACTGCAGTATGAAGCATGCATTTTTTTTTACTATATGCTAACTGGATTACACATGGCAAGTTTTGCCTACGAGTGCGAGGTCCAACAATGAATGAAAATCTTTTAACTAGGAAAAAATATTTCCCATTACAGGGCCATCGCGAAAATCCTTTCATTTAACCAACTGAGGATTAGCTTTGGCTGCCTGAAGAGCCACGTGGTATGACCATTGACAAAGGATCAAGACTAAAACACAAATGAACGCATTAAAAACACACGAATGCCGAAAGACATGTCTACATGAGTTTTACTAACGAAAGAGTTTAAATTAAGAGTAAATTAATGCACGGTATGAAATAATATTCGGTAAATCTCCAGTACTACAGCACGCTTCTTACGTGACTCATCCTCACTTTACATATTATTCTAATTACAACAAGTGTGATGAAAATTCTTGACTTAAATACAGGTAATTTTTTCTGATCAAGCTATGTCTGTCGCAAAAAATACTGCAGGTATTTCACCATATAGTTGAATACTGAAGCCACTGAAGGTAGTAATTACTGTTAGACGTCTGGTGATTTCCTAGCTTCACCCTTATCCGTATCCGAGAAATACATTTCATTTCTGGAACTATCATCTACTACGTTGATAACGAATGTGTCAACAACAGAATCTACGAAGCCACCCAGGCGCCGCATTTTGTCCTCTGTTGAGCGCCAGCGTTCGGAAACTTAACAGTATTATTATTTCTTGCGACAAATCGCTTAACTTGGCTCCAGATCAGTTCTGTTAGGTTCATATTGTAACGGTACAACGACAAATGTAAAAATGCAGCATTTGTATGGTGTGCTCGATGCTGTGAAAATGATTGTTTTTCAGGTTTCTACGACAGTTACCACTCTGGTTCGTAAGAGACTACATCTGTGGTATAAAACAATGGACATAGTCCAAATAAAATTTGATTTCTCATTTTTGTCCTAAAGGCGAAATTGTTATGTTTTCTTAATATAAGCATCGTTTATTAAACTAACAATCTTTCACAAGGTATAGACAATTAAGAATTTTTGTTTCAAATGAAAACAATAATTTCGCGTGCAATATGTAATTAGAAACAAGAGACGTGGATTATTCATAAAGCAAAATAATGATGAATTTTACAATTACAAGGTGCAGGTATTTCAGATCGAACCAAAAAAGAAAAAAGATAACTAAGTCGAGATTTGAAAAAGCGAACCATGAACAGCAGCACACTCGCGATCTATTACGCTACCGATTCCGCTATACATCCAGCAGGCATTTGGATTTCAGCTGTATCAAATACTGTACATCGGAAAACTTCAAACCCCTTTTTCTGTAAATTTATGAAAAACATTAAAAACGACCTATTTCTCGCCACTTTTTAGCCGTGTTTCAGAACGTAGGAGGAAGCAGTATCAGCTATTTTCATACAGTGCGACAATCAGAGGTCAACAGTACAGAGGCTGGTTCAAATGGCTCTGAGCACTATGGGACTTAACTTCTGAGGTCATCAGTCCCCTAGAACTTAGAACTACTTAAACCTAAGGACGTAACTAACATCCATACCAGAAACAGGATTCGAACCTGCGACCGTAGCGGTCGCAGGGTTCCAGACTATAGCGCCTAGAACCGCTCGGCCACTCCGGCCGGCAAAATAAAACTAAATCGTGATTAGTACATTAGTATATCTTGAAGTTTCATTTAACGTAACTTAGTAATAAAATACCTAATACATAAGTAGGACCTGCTTCCAACAGAATAACAAAACGATCTGACGTGTTCTGCGGCTTCTGAAGAATCATCGCGTTTGTGTTTGGTTGCATAGTCCACAACTACCAAAGCACTGTAACGTTGCCACAGCTCATACATGACGGACCTGACTCTCCGGTTTACTGCCTAACGTTCGAAGCACACTACACTACTGGCCATTAAAATTGCTACACCAAGGAGAAATGCAGATGACAAACGGCTATTCATTGGACAAATATATTATACTAGAAATGAAATGTGATTACAATTCACGCAATTTGGGTGCATAGATCCTGAGAAATCACTACCCAGAGCAACCACCTCTGGCCGTAATAACGGCCTTGATACGCCTGGGCATTGCGTAAAACAGAGCTTGGATGGCGTGTACAGATACAGCTGCCCATGCAGCTTCAACACGATACCACAGTTCATCAAGAGTAGTGACTGGCGTATTGTGACGAGCCAGTTGCTCGGCCACCGTTGACCAGACGTTTTCAGTTGGTGAGAGATCTGAAGAATGTGCTGGCCAGGGCAGCAGTCGAACATTTTCTGTATCTAGAAAGGACCGTAAAGGACCTGCACATGCGGTCGAGCATTATCCTGCTGAAATGTAGGGTTTCGCATTTATCGAATGAAGCGTAGAGCCATGGGTTGTAACACATCTGAAATGTAACGTCCACTGTTCAAAGTGCCGTCAATGCGAACAAGAGGTGACCGAGACGTGTAACCAATGGCACCCCATACCATCACTCAGGGTGATACACCAGTATGGTGATGACAAATGCACGCTTCCAAAGTTCGTTCACCGCGATATCGCCAAACACGGATGCGACCATCATGATGCTGTAAACAGAACCTAGATTCATCCCAAAAAGTGACGTTTGGCCATTCGTGCACCCAGGTTCGTCGTTGAGTACACCATCGCAGGCGCTCCTGTCTGTGATGTAGCGTCAAGGGTAACCGCAGCCACGGTCTCCGAGCTGATAGTCCATGCTGCTGCAAACGTCTTCGAACTGTTCGTGCAGATGGTTGTTGTCTTGCAAACGCCCCCATCTTTTGACTCAGGTATCGAGACGTGGCTGCACGATCCGTAACAGCCATGCGGATAAGATGCCTGTCATCTCGACTGCTAGTGATACGAGGCCGTTGGGATCCAGCACGGCGTTCCGTATTACCCTCCTGAACCCACCGATTCCATATTCTGCTAACTGTCATTGGATCTCGACCAACGCGATCAGAAATGTAGCGATACGATAAACCGCAATCGCGATAGGCTACAATCCGACATTTATCAAAGTCGGAAACGTGATGGTACGCATTTCTCCTCCGTACACGAGGCATCACAACAACGTTTCACTGGGCAACGCCGGTTAACTGCTGTTTGTGTATGAGAAATCGGTTGGAAACTTTCCTCATGTCAGCACATTGTAGGTGTCGAGACCGGTGCCAACGTTGTGTGAATGCTCTGAAAACCTAATCATTTGCATATCCCAGCATCTTCTTCCTATTTCGCGTCTGTAGCACGTCATATTCGTGGTGTAGCACTTTTAATGGTCAGTGGTGTAAATACAACGACTTACTCAGGATTAGTTACTGAATGGAACTTTGATCAAAAGCATGTTATTGGATAGTAGGTGAGCACATAATCACGCTTATTCATTCCCATAGGTTTCTCGTACTAGTAAAAGAGTGATAATCAATGTCACTCAAGTATTTACGACTCCTAGAGATGCCAGTTGACAGAACGTATGTAACGGTACGAAGGTATCGTTTCAAAATGGCAAACTCCTACAGCGAGTTTGCGTGTTGTGAGGGCTGTCACAGTATATATCAGAATACAGTTACTGAACTATACAAAAAGAACAAGCTACGGAGTGTATACACTTTATTCAACACGTAAACTTCACTACATATATTCGAATTAAGTTATGACATGTTTGATATGCCTGCCATCATTGGCGATGATGTGGCCCAGGCGAAAAACATGACCCGCTAAATTGTCGGATCATCGATGCTGTCGATGACTTCCTGAATGGCTGTTTTCAGCTCATAAATGATTTTCGGGTTGTTGTTGTACACATTGTCTTCAACATAGCCTCACAAAAAGGGGTCGCTTGTGTTCGAAACCGGAGAATGAGGTGACCAATCGAGGCCCATCTCGGAGGCCTCTGGGTACCCCACAGTCAGAATTTGGTCCCTAAAGCTCTCCTCCAGGCATCACTCTTGCTTCGATGGATCGCGCACCGTCTTGCATGAACCACGTCTTGTCGGCATCAGGATCATTTTAGATAATGGGGATGAATCATCTTCGAAAAGCTTCACGTACCGTTCGGTGATCGCCGTGTCATCAAGGAATATCGCACAGGTTAGTCTGTGACTGGATATCGCACATCGCACAGTCACCTGTTGAGGCTGAAGATACTTCTCGATCGCGAAATATGAGTATTTTCAGAGTCTCACATGGGCCATCCAAATGAACATGGGCTTCATCGCTAAACCAAACCATAAATGTGCATACTAATATCCTTCATGCCTCACGGCCAACCGTGCAGGATGAACATCCTAACGCTAATTTTTAGAAGTTATGGCGATTTTATTTCATATAGTTCAATAATTGTCCCCCTGTATCACGAATCACGAAACTGAATGGTTCATTGTCCCAACACTGACCATAAAAGGTTTGTGTATTACACTAAACTAACAAAACGGTAGACTCGACGGAACTCCGATGCACAATTCTGTGACTACAAAAGACACACACACACACACACACACACACACACACACACACACACACACACGTTACAGTCCTTCGTACTTTGTGTAACAGCTTGCAAGTGAGTATACAACTTTAGAAGGAAAATGTAAACAACAACTGCAAGTCGCAAAGACCATCTACACTGAATACAATAGCTTAAAGTAGATGTACTGGTATTAAGTTTCTACCGACAGCATTCGGCCCATGGGAAGAGTCTGGGATGATATGTTCTAGTCAACTTCCCCGTATGTTCTACATAAACTCTCAAATATCTCGCCAAACCAGCTCTGGAACTCAAAAAATCGGTGCTCTCTGAGATCCCGCAGTAGTGATTTCAGGGTTTATAGGTGATGCGTAACATCGTATCTATTCTACAGAATAAAATAAGGAAGATAGTGACTCAGAATTCATTTTCCGAACAGTGTTGCAGATTACTACTGAAGGCTGTACACAGTTGCTGAGCCGTGCTGCGGCTTGCGTTGGTGCTGTTTGTGTCAGAGGGCAGTTCGGTTGGGGACTCAGGAGGAGCGAGGTCGGCGCAATGCGACAACACTCCGGGACCGCTGCCGGCGCGCATGGACTGCCGCATCGAAGGACACACGAGGGTGCACGACATCGTCGTAAACCTGATCCTGCAAACTTTGAGTGCATTCCGATTCAAGCAGAAAAACCTCCATCATTGTGAGACCTCGCGATTCTCCAGTGACTTGGGTTCGTGTTACTGCTCGTAGTGTTGCCGAGGCGGAGGGAAGCGAGTGGAGTACTTGGGGAAGGCGGATCTGACAAGCTTTCCTGCACTTCTAATTACTATCTATTGCTTTCAGTGTGTTACTATTTGTAAGTTCAACCAGCGGTACTTTTCCTGCCTCGTGACCGCTAACGTCACAGTTACTTGCCCTGGGGTTTAATGTATGTAACGGCAGTGTATTTTTCCTCGCCTTGCCGCTGCTGTCCGGTGAGGCGTGTAGTTTTGACAGCTTTCTTGATTGTACGTTGGTTGGCGATTCTTCTACTCTGGTGGTAGTGATTCCTTTCTCGTTCGGGGCGCTCTAAGCACAGTATTCCGCGGGCGGAGTCCAGACCGCCGGTTCCGGCTTTGGTGTATTTTTACATCCTTGCATTTGGTTTATTGGACGTCAGGTAGTCTGAGCAAGATCATCATTAGTCATTCACTAGACTGCCACTAGTCTGAGTTACCATCTTGTGAACTGAATGCAACTCTTGGCTGCCTATCTCATCTCTCGCGAAAGTGGTTTTTCTTTTCCGGATCTACTCAGAAGTCGATTCCTGGTGCACCGTCTGTGACTGGCCCTTGTATATACTGTTTTATTGTACGTTCCTAAATTTTTTATATAATTGCCATTCTTGGCGTTACAGCAGGTTTAAATGATTGTGCTACCAAATTTACCATCATTTTGTCTCACCCGTTTGGTGATTAGTTGCCTGTCTTTTTAAATTAACCTTTTTTATCGCATTGCTGTTTTACAGTATGTTTGTTGACTTTTTATATAATTGCCGTTCTTGGCATTAAAGGCCTTCAGCTGTGACTGAGGTTACTTGTCTTAAAATTCTAATTGGGATCACATTGGCTTGTCTTTAAAACATTATTCGCTGTGTCTGTATTTTATGCTCTTGTGGTAAATTGTAACGCAAAAAAATGGTTCAAATGGCTCTGAGCACTATGGGACTCAACTGCTGAGGTCATTAGTCCCCTAGAACTTAGAACTAGTTAAACCTAACGAACCTAAGGACATCACAAACATCCATGCCCGAGGCAGGATTCGAACCTGCGACCGTAGCGGTCTTGCGGTTCCAGGCTGCAGCGCCTTTAACCGCACGGCCGGCAATTGTAACGCACTGAATGCACTATTAATTACGCAGTTGTTAATTCCTTCATTAATAACGTGTGATATCTTTATTTATTGCTGAGCCTGGAATTACCGTTTTAAAGTAAAAGTGTTTAATTGCAAAAGGTAACCAATAGTACCTGATTACGTCCCCGTTCACAATCGTAACCAAGTCCTGTATTCCTTAACTACCGGGTTCCAGTTGCTGAAGCCGGTAATTATAAATCTGAAAGCAGTGAGTGTCTGCGATATAGTATATGAAGAAAAAAGATTTTCTATTGAGATATGGTTTTCACCTAATAGACCATAGTGCCATATTTAACAAAAATTTAGTTAGTCGAATGGTGATATACGAATCACTTTTCCCAACCTGGTAAATGAATTAGTGATCTTTCTGAGTAATCTATGAATATATTGTCTGACGATGGTACAAGGTAATCTACATCTATATGTACATAGATACTCTGCAAGCCATTGTATGCAAATTGAGCGAGGGAAAAATGACTGCCATATACCTCTGTATACTAATTTCTCGTAACTTATCTTCGTCGTCTCTACGAGCAACGTATGTTGTCGTCAGTACAATCGCTCCTCAGTCAAATCTAAATGCCGGTCTTTAAATAGTGTTCCTAGAAAAGAACATCTCCTTTCCTCCTTTAATTCCCATTAGATTTCTCGAAGTATCTCCGAAACAGTTGCGTGTTGTTCGAACCTACCGGTAACAAATATAGCAGCCCTACTCGGACAGATGGCTTCCTTTAATCCAACGTGGAACGGATCCCAAACACTCGTGTAGAACTCAACAATAGTTCGAACTAGCGTTCTGTATGTGCTTTCCTTTACAAACGAACCGCACCTTACGAGCATTCTCCAAATAAACGGAGTCGACCATTCGCCTTCTCTACCACATTTCTCATACGCTGTTCCATTTCATGACACATTGCAACGTTACTCCCAGATATTTACACAATATGACTGCGTCAAGTAGCACACTACTAATGGTGTATCCAAATATTACGGGTTTGTTCTTCCTACTCATCCCCATTAACTTACATTTTTGTAGCTGAAATTCGTCACACCAACTAGAAATGTTGCCTGTCATTTTGTATCTCCCTACAGTCGCTCCACGATGACACCTTCCCATACACCACAGCATCATCAGCGAACAGCCGCAGGTTGCTACTCACCTGTCCGCCAGATCATTTATGTATATAGAAAATAACGACGGTCCCATCACACTTCGGCAACGGCCTTGCCGTAGTGGATACACCGGTTTCCGTCAGAACACTGAAGTTAAGCGCTGTCGGGCTTGGCCAGCACTTGGATGGGTGACCTTCCGGGCCGCCATGAGCTGTTGCCATTTTTCGGGGTGCACTCAGCCTCGTGACGCCAACTGAGGAGCTACTCGACCGAATAGTAGCGGCTCCAGTCAAAGAACACCATCATAACGACTGGGAGAGTGGTGTGCTGAGCAAACCCCCCTCCTATCTGCATCATCACTGAGGATGACACGGCGGTCGGATTGTCCCGATGGGCCACTTATGGCCTGAAGACGGAGTGTTTTCCTGGGGATTTCCTGAGAGTACCCATTTCTCTTATAAACACTCTCTGCCGAGGACAACATACTGTGGCCAATAACTTATGAAGTCCTCAAGCCACTCATAACTTGGAAGTATTCCATACGACCCCACCTTCGTGAACAGCCTACAATGGGGCATCCTGTCAAATGATTTCCAGAAATTTGTCGGTTGACCTTCATCCATAGTTCGCAGTATATATATATATATATATATATATATATATATATATATATATATATACCCTAGCCGAGCCTCAGGTACAGGGCGGGTCGCAGCTGGCGGATAGCGAACGATCCATCAGATATGGTGGACAGCTCCGAATAAGGGGAAACCCAAATAAGCAGTCCCGGACCGAGGCGGCAGCATCACGAGGGTGTGGGAGGGTGACTTTTGGCAAGGGTCACACTCATTCAAAAACCACAGAACCCGAAGACGTTGCTGTGTCATGGCGAGTAAGTGCCGCCATTACAATAAGCACTGTCAACACCCAAATCCAGGACGCGTCTGAAGTGGGAACCATCGGCATCCTGGTCAGCGTCTGTTCACACAATGTGCGGCTGGTCATAATGCGCCAGGAACTAACAATCCCTGGTTCTAAACACCCAGTGGAAACACTGGACCAACTTGATTACAAGCAAGTATGACTCGTGCAAGTAATAACAACATTACCCCAGGTGGTAACCAATCCACCCATCAACAGATGGCAACCAGGAATTCGGATTCTGGGGAACCTGGACTTACACGATTACACCAGAGAAAGTCGGAGCTCTCTGGCAAACTTCCACTTAAAACACCTACATACATTGGAACCTTTAACATAAATACATTAATCCAACCAGGAAAACTTCTAAACCTTACAACAGAACTTGAAAAGCAAAAGATAGTAATACTAGCTTTACAGGAGACACGTTTTACAGATGAAGAAACATCAGATTATGGCAACTATCGCATCTTTAAGAGCAAGACGGATAAACGAATCGGAAGAGGAGCCCCCCATCTCGGGATGGCGTTTATCATACACAAGAGCGTGCTCAGCTCCATCAAGGAAGTTACTCCCGTAAATAATAGGATAATGACGATGCGCTTACAATGTGCCAACAAAACATACACAATGGTTAATGTTCATGCTCCCACAAACGGAGACAACAAGAAAAACCCCATAGAAACAGAAAAGTTCTGGGAAAATTTGGAGAATATAATGGCCAAGATTCCAAAAGATGATACAAAAGTTCTACTCGGCGATTTTAATGCCCAAATTGGTAGAGAGAAAATCCACCAAAAAACCGTAGGCAAATATCCTGCACATAAATTTACCAATAAAAATGGTACAAGGCTCGTCGAACTATGTAAGCAGAATAACCTGAAGATAATGTCAACATCTCTAAGAAAATGTCCAAGAAAACAAAAGACATGGAGATCTCCTATACAACAAATTGGCGAGTTTCAAATAGATCATTTGGCGATTTCATACCCAGTACAAAAAGAAATTTACGACGTCCAAGTACGCAGAGGAGCAAACATTGATTCAGACCATTACCTAACTAGAATTAAAATCAAGTTTACAGCACGAAGAAGTCATCAGAAGAAAACAGAAATACAGAAATATGACACCAAGAAGATTAAAGAATCTAAAGTAAAAGAAGAATGGGAGAAGGAAAAGGCAAACACATGGGAAGAATTTCATTCTAAAATCACGCGAATAGCTAAGGAAACTATTCCCTTGAAAAAGATATTCAAACACCCTTGGTGGGATTCAGACTGTGAAAATGCATTGGAAAGGAGAAAAAAGGCATTTCAAGAATATAACAGTAAAAAATCACAAGAAAGTCTACATTTATTTAACGAGGTTAGAAAACAGGTTTCAAAATCCATTAGGCAAGCAAAAAGGAAGTACACAAAGGCACAACTGGATGCCATAGAAGAAAATTTCCAAAACTATAATACAAGAGACTTCTACAGAACTTTCGCAGATAAAATACGAGGATACATCCCTCAAAATTTATGTTTCAGAAAACCTGATGGTAAATTAGCCCTAACAAACCAGGAAAACTGTCAAGTATTGGCTCAATATTTTTCTAACCTACTAAATTGCCCAGAACCTAGTTTAAGGTTTCCCAAAGAAATCAGTGCCAACGCTCAACCGGATTCATTACCACCAACACAGGAAGAAATCAAATGTCACATTAAAAACTTAAAAAATAATAGAACATCTGGCGAAGATGGCATTGTTGCAGAGCTATTAAAAAACCTAGGACCAAAGACGTTGCAAGAGCTCACAAAAATAATAACAAAAATATGGGAAACAGAAAAATTACCAGAGGATTGGAAATGTGCCCTTATTCACCCGTTACATAAAAAAGGAGACAGAACAAATGTCAATAACTACAGGGGAATCTCACTTTTACAAGTCACCTACAAAATTCTCTCAACATGCCTGCTGAAAAGAACACAAGAGCAGCTGGAACGCCAAATTGGTGATTATCAAGCAGGCTTTCGCCCCGGTCGCTCATGCATAGAACAAATATTTAATTTAAAGACAATATTAAAACACAAAGCAATTAGAAATGCCCCCATAGTTTGTACATTTGTAGATTTTAAGAAAGCCTATGACTCAATTGACCGGCAATCTTTGTTTAACATTTTAGAGGAACTTGGACTTGACTCCAAAACACTAAGGCTTATCAAAGAATCACTGACAGACACTGTATCTAAAGTTAAATTCAGGGGAGAAATCTCTGAACCTTTTCTCATAAAAACTGGAGTACGTCAAGGTGACGGGCTATCTCCACTTCTGTTTAATATAGTCCTGGATAAAGTCATTAAGGAATGGGAAAAAGAATTAAAAAATCAATCCTACTGGAAACCAATCCATCTTGGTAGAACCAAAGACAACGTGGAGATATCTTGTTTAGCATTCGCGGACGACTTGGCCATACTTGCAGATGATGAAGAAATCGCCACCAAACAAATAGAGATCCTTAAGGAATGCGCGGATAAAGTAGGTTTACAAATTTCGTTTCAAAAGACAGAATTTTTCTGTACGAAATTCCATATACACAGTTTGAACACAAAATATGGAAAAATAAATAGAGTAAAACATTTTAAATACCTAGGTGAAATTTTGGAGCCAACCGGAGGAGAGAAAGTTGCACAGAAGATCAGACAACAGAAAATGAAGAGAGCATATGGTATGACACATGAAATATACAATAAAAAATGCATCTCCTCGAACACAAAAATCAGACACTACTGCGCAGTAATTAAGCCAGCAGCACTATATGCTAGTGAAACGCTCACACTCCACACAAAATGTGATTTAGAAAAAATACTAAAAGAAGAACGCAAAATTATGAGAAAGATTTTAGGTCCAAAATTAACAGAAGAAGGATACCGGATACAATCAAGAAGAACCACAGAAACTATATCAAACCTGGCAGCAGACATAAGAAGGCGAAGATTAAAATTTTATGGACATGTCACTAGACTTCCCCCCACACGACTCACCAACAGAATTCTCACTTACATAGAAAAAGTCAAATCAACAACACCATGGATTAGCCAAGTAAAATTAGATTTACAAAAAGCAAATATTGAACTTAAAGATGTCAAAGATAGAAAAACTTTTAGAAATAAGGTGGAAAAGTGGATTGTATTGTCGGAGAAGGAAGCACTAAAGAGACCAGGAACAAAATGGACAGAAGAAAGAAAAAGAAAACATGGAGAACGAATGAAAGAAGTATGGAAGAAACGACGTCAGAAAACTTTGCGTGATCCTTCTGGGTCCATTCGCGATAAGTAAGTATATATATATATATATATATATATATATATATATATATATATATATATATATATCCATGCTATTACCTATGATGCCCCGTTTCTCGGCTCAGGACCGTATATGGCAAAATATTACATGTGGCGATGAACTGCAGCTCGTGAACGTTAAAAAAACCGACGAACTGTAGGGACGTATTCCTAACTCGAACTGGAGGAAAAATGGTTCTGTGAACATGTATCCGTAGCCACGGTGGATGGTTCTGACAAATGAAAGTTCCTCTGGTCACTTTTTGTGTCTTCTTTCTGTGTTGCAGGCTGTGAAACTGACGCAGTCTAAAGTAAACAGCAGTCTGGTAGCGTATTTATGCCGGTGACAAGCCAAGTTTGCGTACGGCCAAGCAGATGGAGAAGGTCCAGAGGCAAAACGGCTGAAATTTAACAAGTAGCCTCGCAGACACCAGCCATATCACACTACACTTCAAACACTTTTTGGGCGTTTACATGATCATGGGTACCTTCAGACGAACGTGTACGGAGATGGTAAACTGGGCGATATGAAAATTGGAGGGTCGGGCTCTACAGAATATTGAGACGAACCCTAGGACAAGCCCCATGCAATTCGCCCATAATATGATGAATGCCAAAGTACAATTATGTGCGTATTTCAAGGCAGTGCATCCCATGGACTCCGCTTTCATCATCTGTTGTGGCACGGATGCGATGCAATTCTGTACTGTGTTCTGAGACGTTTATTTTTATTTGCAATCACACCGCCCATCTCCGGCCACATGTTCGTATGTTCTTTTTTCCTCCACTTTCAGTCAAGAATCCATCCCTGCAGTTTGTCGATTTTATTAATGTTCACCCAGTATGAACAAGCAACCACCTGACAGTCATCAGGTGACACTTGATGTCTCTGGAAAGTATTTTATTACACTCTGATTTATAATATACACTGAAGTGACAAAAGTAATGGGACAGTGATATGGACATATAGGGATGGCGATAGTATGGCGTACTCTGGTACAAAAGGGCTGTGCGTTTGCGGAGCTGTCATTTGTACTCATATGATTCACGTGAAAAGATTTCCAACGTGATTATGGTCGGGAACTAACAGACTTTGAACGCGGAGTGGTAGTTGGAGCTAGAAGCATGGGACACTCCATTTCGAAAATCCTGAGGAAATTCAATGTTCCGAGATCTACAGTGTCAAGAGTGTGCCGAGTTACCAAATTTCAAGGAATACCTCTCACCACGGACGACAGAAAGTTAACGGCCGTAACTTAACGACCGAGAGCAGTGCCGTTTGTGTAGAATTTCCAGCGTTAACCGACGAGAAACACTGTGTGAAATAATCGCAGATTATCCGGAAGGGCTGTGAGGAGAAATTTGGCGTTAATTGGCTACTGCAGCAGACGACCGACGCTAATGCATTTGCTAACAGCACGACATCGCCTGCAGCATCTCTCCTTGCCTCCTGGACATGTGGGTTGGATTCCAGACGACTGGAAAACCCTGACCTAGTCAGATGAATCCCGATTTCAGCTGGTAAGAGCTGATGATAGGGTTCGAATGTGGCACAGATCGCACGACACCATGGATTCAAGTTGTCAGCAAGGCACTGCCCAAGCTGGTTGGCTTTGTAATGGCATGGGCTGCGTTTACATGGAATAGACTAGGTCTTGGCTATGTTTGGCTGCATGGAGACCAGTTGCAGTCATTCATGGGCTTGATGTTTCCAAGCAAGGATGGAATTTCTATGGAGGACAATGCGTCATGTCACCGTTTGGCAGTTGTTCACGACTGATTCGAAGAACATTGCGGGCAGGTCGAATAAATAATTTGGCCACCTACATCATAGACGTGAATCGAGAGGCCCTTGACTTACGTCAGCTTGGTGTACATCGTACCCGATGACCTCGATCATGAAGGAAACATATTCCCTATGAAGCTAAGCTTTGGAAAAAGTGTTTTGTAAAACAATATCACTGGTATCGGACGCTAATGTGGTTTTTCTGTAACCGATCGGCGGTGCAGCACAGCTAGCTGCCACGCAGTAAGGTAAACCCACCCCTCCGACCATCGCCAACACAGGCGGAGGGGGCAGCGAAGCGGCTGGCGGCGCCTTCCTCGCGCTGTGTACACTCGGCGATAACGAGGCCGCTGCAAATAGGCGCCCGTCTGCCTGCAAACACTTGCCGGAACGAAGGATCGACGCGTCTCGCCTCCAGCATTACACCAGCACGCTGCGCCGAGCCGTAAAGGAAGGCGCGCCTCTTATTGTTACACACCGTCTCGCGGCCATTAAGGTTTCCTACCTGCTGACTATCGTACGCTGTTTATGCAACGGATCCGTGCTTCACTTCACTCTACTCGGTTACACAGAAAATGGGAGCGTTTAATGTGGAGCCGCTGTAGGAGAAAGATACCATTGAATAGTGTCTATGATATAGCATCAACAGTCGACTCAGGGATCGCAGGAACCACAAGTACAGATATTTTCGTTTTATAGTTCAACCTACTTGTCTGCTGTGTATAATTCATGGCAGTTCATAATCTTGTGTCATAACCTATAGAAGAAATCGTGATGACTGTAGAAACAACGGAAGTGCCCCGTTCGGTGGAGAGCACCGTACAGGACACCAGCTGAAGACAGCAGTGAAGGAGTGGGGTACTGTTTCACAATGTAGCACCATTCAGGTATTTATTAGTGAAGTAAATAAAATAATTTCCCTTACAAGTCGGCGATCATTGTGAATATTTCTACTCTAACTATCGGAGTTTAGCCGGCCGCGGTGGCCGTGCGGTTCTAGGCGCTCCAGTCCGGAACCGCGCTCTTGCTACGGTCGCAGGTTCGAATCCTGCCTCGGGCATGGGTGTATGTGATGTCCTTAGGTTAGTTCGGTTTAAGTAGTTCTGATGACCACAGCAGTTGAGTCCCATAGTGCTCAGAGCCATTTGAACCTTTATTGGAGTTTAGAGAGGAATTCAACTACATTTTACGCTTCAAAATTCAGTGACTACTTTTACGGATGTTTTAGTATTTACAACTTGGAAGCGGTATTGAACACGAAGCCACTGATGCTGTGTGGAGCTTCGTGATTTCATACCGAGATAAGGAAGAATGTCATGTCTTAAGGAGACTGAGTGTAGCACCACCACGATACCAGTATGGATGTGGTGTCGAAGAAATTTAGCTTTTTTTTCTCTGTGTCGTTCATGTATTTCTAGATCTGGTTGGTTTCGAAAAATAAACATCCTTTACTAACCAAGAAATAATAGATATGCTAGTACTTTACGGAGAATGTAGAAGGAACACAAATACAACAGTTGTAAGTACAACGATAAGGAGCAAGCTTGCAACGAGCAGAGCGAACGAAATAGCTAGATGATCTGACAGTTATCATTCAATGACCGCACGCAAGCTCCAGAGGAGTTGCGAATGTCTCTGCAACTGTTGTTCGCATTTTGTGCGCAAACAGCTTCCATTCGTAACATGCATTACCTCAACAGCAGATAAACCACTGGGACTGGAATACTGTCGTTGAACTTCAATAAAAAAAAACTTAAACGAGTAAAAATACCTACATTTTGTAACCGAGGATCTACCGGCTGTCCTAGACCGTGTACCAAGTAAAATACAGGTGTGTAGGTATTGCCAGTACGATGGGTGGCCTACGCGCCACTCACTTGTGGCTAGGAAAGCAATCATCCAGCTCTTTGTTAGTCGCAGGACAGAACTGAAGACCTTATGAACTGGCTGGCACTTGATGAAACTGGACATTTTTGTGGGATAAACCCGAAGATAAAGTCTATGCACAAGTTCACACAAACCGAAAGATTTTGAAACATCGTATTGTGGCAGCAAGAGATATCGAAGGAGTGCTTTCATTCTGTCCAGAAGTCCTTGAACCAGCGACTATAAACGTGTATTACAGTAAACTGGTCAGAGCGGAGAATGCAACTAAAAGGATTTGTTTATGACAAGATTATAAAATGATTTTCTTTCTGTTACTGTTATTGATGTAATTTAGAAGTGTGTATATTTTGACATGAAACTCATGCCGCGAAATTATTACTTAACGGTCTTTTGTCCCTGAATTTCCTGTTTAACAAATCATTCAGTTTGTAACGTGCACCTCTTTTTTCCTAAGCTACGGCCAAAAGAAGAGCACAAAACTGCTATCGTAACAAAAAGAGAACTGTTACCGTAGTTAAATAGCGATTGAAACCGTGTGCCGGACCGAGATTCGAACTCGGGACCTTTGCCTTTCGCGGGCAAGTGCTCTACCAACCTTTTTTCTTTATCTCATTTTGTTCGTTTCATCTGCTCGGTGCAGACGTCGCAAGACACACGTTTCAGTTCGTCGTTGATCCATTAACTATTTTTTTTTTGTTGCAGAGGGCAGCTAACCCTCTGACCGAACATGCTGAGTTACCGTGCCGGAAGCCAACTGAGCTACCCAAGCACGACTAACGCCCCGTCCTCACAGCTTTACTTCTGCCAGTACCTCGTCTCCTACCTTCCAAACTTTACAGAAGCTCTCTTGCGAACCTTGCAGAACTAGCACCCCGCTGCAGAGTGAAAATCGTATTCTGTAAACATCCCCCAGGCTGTGTCTAAGCCATGTCTCTGCAATATCCTTTCTTTCAGGAGTGCTAGTTCTGCAAGGTTCGCAGGAGAGCTTCTGTAAAGTTTGGAAGGCAGGAGACGAGGTACTGGCAGAAGTAAAGTTGTGAGGAGGGGGCGTGAGTCGTGCTTGGGTAGCTCAGGTGGTAGAGCACTTCCTCGCGAAAGGCAAAGGCCCCGAATTCGAGTCTCGGTCCGGTACACAGTTATAATCTGCCAGGAAGTTTCATATCAGCGTACACTCCGCTGCAGAGTGAGAATCTCGTTCTGGTGAATCATCGTTAGATGCCAATCTCTTTGTTCTCCAGCAGTAGATAAGTCGGACCAACGACACGTTGCAAAGTCAGTTTTAGATTCAACTTTCGTCGGTTCTTCCGCTTTTGTAAGGAGACATTTTCGGTTCAGTCATGCTGGTACGCCTTATCAACCAGACACGACAGTCTCGTAAATGTGACCTTCTGTTCAGAACAGACAAACTCCTAAGTTTAAATTATTGCGATTTCTTCGAAACTACCTGTTCTGAAGAGTCAAACATAGGTGAATTCGTCTCTTTTAGAGCTGTGATATCGGTTGTCAAAATTACTATAGCTTCTTTTGAAAATGCTAATTTGATATCGAGATGTGTGTAATTAATATAACTAAGAAAGTCTACACGCCATTTAGTGACGACTTTTACAGTTAATTAGGGTGAAAATAGAATTACGATGTATTCACGATTGAGGAAATGTGTGAGACGAACTGCTCAGGTGGCACACCTTTTATATAACTTTCTTTTATGCTTCATTGCTTGTCGTGTAGTTCCAGTAAAATTTCTTTTCTTTCTTTTTTATGTCATTTGTTACTTAGCCAATAAATTAGGACGATAAGGGTTAAAAAACATAGATGAAAATATATTTCTGAGTCAAAACATTCACCGCATTGCGTGGTGCTGAACGACGTCTGCCGATCCGACGCGATAGGGGAAATATGTAATGGGAAAAGGGACGAGTGATCGCAAGTGAGGAAATCCACAAACGAAATTGACTTTGACAAATGGCATCTAGTAGCGACCTGTTATGAGTGAAGTGGACAAAGTGTCATCGAGAATGAACCGCAGACCAATTGGAACGCCTTACTTGGTCGGATGCAGCACGTTTCTTGTTGCTCGGCAGTGATATGCTACGGAGGACATTTACCTGGCTTCCAAGGGACCTGTGGTAGTAATCGAACGCATTGTGACGGCTCAGGACTGCGAAAACATTATTGCGGAAGACTTGCGTTACTTCATACCTGATGTTTTCCGCGACATCTTTGCATTTTACAGCGGTATAACAGTCCATGACGCAAGGTGAGAACCGTGGTCCAGTGATATGAGCAGCATGACACTTCAATCATGCCGAGATCTTCCAACGAAATTTTCTCTAATCTGAACACGGTGGAATACATCTACCGACAGCTGCGAAGCTGCAGATCACCGGCCTGTAATTGACGGGAATCGCACGAACTGTGCCTAGACATCTAGTGCCACATACCTCTGGAAATACGCCAGGATCTTGTCTGTTTCGTGTATACCAAATCGCTACTATTTTATGTTCCAAAGGTCGATCAATGCCGTAACAACGTATTCACAAGTTTACGGAAAGGCTGGAGGTAGTAGGAAGCTCTAACTGCATACTACGATGTAGTATTATCTGTTTGTTAATATTAAAGTGATTGAATATTAAAGTGATTGTTGTAACTAGTACACTGGTGTGGTTTGTTACCGCTGATGGTTATACAACTCTCTTTAATCAGAATATGGTTCCGTCCATGGATAGCGCTTTGTAGGGACACTCTCCTCGTCACTGTAGCTGCTCTTACTTACATAAATAATTTTCAAAGAGGACTGTTGAGATGTACGTTAAAATAAGTAAGTCATGGTAATCAGAATTTGGTATTGCATTTTAGTGCTTGTAGTTATCACTTATAATTAGTTCGTATTCTACAGATTTGAGTAAAGAATAACCATTGACGACGGCACAAAGGTGCTAAACCTTGTTTCAGTTTAGATGAAAAAATGGTTATTTGCATCACAGGTGGACCTTACATGCCACTAATCTACGTCATACACAAATAGAGTATTCCTAGTTTCACCACATCTTCACTATAAATCAAATTACTACTGCTTTCTTACTAATTTATGAATCATTTTTCAGGCAGTAAGTGAACCGTAAGCCATATTTATTCTTGTGTATCAAAAACTCAGTTACACCAAGTACGCATTTGGCAGAGCGGGAATGCCATTTTTACACACGTTTCCGCTATCGCCCTGCACTTAGTCTCTTTGAAATCATATCACGCCATAAATGTCACCGCTAAGTTTTTCGTATGAACGTTACCTGAAAAAAATCCGGAGTGACCATTGCCACTTTCCAACTTCAGTATCTCTCTTCCCAGTTTATGAAATTTTGTACGATAAAAAAAAATGACGGACCTTATATTGCAGAAGAATGAAAGACATAATGAGTCATATTATAAGCAAGATCTCTCCAGAGAAAAAAAAAAAAACTTTTTTCGCCAATCAAATACTTGGAAATCCAGTGTGAATAGCATCTACTATGCTCTCACCTCCTGTGACCTCCAGTATGTAACATTGGTGCAACCATTCTCTGTACGTTCAGATCTCCTCTGAAATCGAATACAGTCCTCAGCCATGTTTTTCCAAGATCCGGTGCATGCAGTTAGATATATGAAATCCTACACAATAATTACGTGATATGCTTTCAAACATGCAGTACTTTTTGAAGTCTTTTTTTCAAACAATGGTATATTTTCATACATAACCTCCCACTACGGAACTGAGCTTTGCGCTTTATTATCGTGTGAAGTAAAGCGTATAGCCCATGATTGAATCATGTTGCGAACCTTCCCCTTTACGACGGCTTAAACAATGTTGGGGACGCGTATCGACTACTTTTATTTAAAGCAGGCTTAATAATTTACACATATTTACAACATCACTTTGAGTTCACCTGTTTTTGGGCGAGATAAATTTACTTATGAGCATTATTCTACCATAATTTTGTCAAAGTCTCAAGCAGTGTGTAACAACTTTTAAAAAGACCAGTTTTAAACAACAGATCATATAATCCTCACATTCTGTGGTATCTTAGATTGTGAATGATTAAATTGTCAGTCATTCACACTGTTTCTGTCTCTTTACATCTGATACGTGTGCAGCGTCGATGTCTGTTGGTTGACCAGAAAAATATTTTCTCAGTTTCTCTCATGTCTATGCTATAATATTCTTTCGTGATCCTTCTTTTCTGTCTTTTGCTTTCATAGACAGTGTTTTCCTTAGTTCCGTCTCCTTCTTCTTGATCCAGCTTCATATCATTTTGGAATTGCTGCCCTAAATTCTCTTCAGTAGAGACACAGGTCTGGAATTCCATCTTCTCCTTTGACAAATATTAGCGAGAATTTTTTGTTTGCAACGTTAGGCATAGCTAGGCTATGGCCTGAAATTCAGAATAATGCTATATTACGAGATAATGAAGCTACAGACTACATAAACATAGTATTTAACGTTATATTACACAGTGATTCACTGTGTTTGTTGCGAATGATAGTAATAAATTAGAAAATTGTTTCAAATTAAAATATTCACTCCGTTACATTGTGTAAAATAAGGTTTTCATAGCTGCTAAACTGTAGTATTAAGCTTAAATGTAAATGTTATTACAAGGAGAAACGGTTTCATTTTTCGACAGAACTGCTGTAACATCGTCAAATTTACTTCATATTAGCCGAAAAAGACGCACTACATATGGATTTTATTTCCATTTGTTTTCTGTGAACATTATAGACCACTCGTAGACATTAGAAGACATGGTAAAGAGGAATACTAAAAAAAATTATAAAAATTTTAATATGCCATGCTGGAAATTAATCTTGAATGCTAAAAGACGCTGTCCAGTATTTTTAATTTCACTGAAATATTCAACAATACCCTAATTTGAAATAAATTACTCTTCCAATCATTCCTTTATGGAACACCGAGAACGTTGCAAACATTCGAGTACAATAAGAAATGTTCAGAGAATTTCAAGAACATCCTAAAATCTGGAACATTAGAAAATATTTCAGAACGTTTGGAAACGTTCGACAGCAGTCAAAAATATTCATAAAGGCTCGACAACACTAAAATGCCTCGAACGTTTTCCCTTAAAACACGTATGGACGCAAAAGACACGGAGGATGGTCGTGGTGAACACCACAAAGCTTCAGAGATCACTTCAAACACTATCATCTCCTGTAACAGAACAGGTACCACCACACAATCACTACAGTATACAGCAGGCGAAATAAGGGTAGCATATGACACCAAAGCCATTGATTGGCAGTAAGCGATTATCAACCTTTAAATACAGAAATAGCTGTAAAGCTGTACAAAATCACGAAACCATAATATTGTTAACATACACACATCAAAAAAGTTTTCCATCACCTCGGTTCCGAGAGTTTCGGAACCAGTACAGAAAACTGGAATAGAGATCAACACAAACATGATTTCCCCCCTATACATCGGCAAGACTGGCAGGCCAATAGCAATGCGCATTTTGAAACACGAGCGCGATTTTTTTCTAGGGCAACACAACAAATCTGCAGTGGCAGAACATCAGCAAGATTGCGGAACAGAAATAAAATTCAGTGAAGCCCGTTGCAGGCTACGCTACCGGCAGTGCCGAAATGCAAAATCAGAGAGACCATCGAAATACTTACACTCCCTAAGAACATGAACAGAGAGGGTGGATTCAGATTTGCCCCATCTTGGCAGCCAGCAATCAGAGCCCAACAGACCGCACTGTCAACGCGAGGCACGACCACCACCGGCGAGTAGCTGCCGCCTCGCGGCCGACGTCCAGTATTTGCTAAATAGGAGCCTGCATGTCATTCGCCAGTGACCGCCAATCATGGCACAGAACACAAGAGCCAATAGGCAACAGAGGTTACGCTCTACTTCCACCGCAATAACCTATTAAAATGAAGTTCCCACTCCTTCGTCCGTTGCAGTTTGCCTTGAAAATGGCGGGGTGTTCTCCCGCCGAAATATCGGCGGTCGCTGAAAGTGTTACCTGGCTGAATTCCCGGAAGTTATTTGAAAGTTGTATACGCCAGGAGAAACTCAGGTCTCACAATGTAAACAACACTTTTCAGTCAGAGAAGGTACAACCGAGAACCGAGAACGAGTTACGAAACTGCTCAAATTGTGTAACCGACCGCGTCATTCCACGACTGATACCAGAGACTAGACTTTATGTTGACTGTTCTTATTACAACAAATTGTCGGTTCGACCACAAACATGTGAAGAAACATAGGTGAGAAACTTTATGAATAAATGACTGAATTAAATTCAAAATTTGAAAACTTATCCAAAAATATGTGCGAGAATTTTGATAATGTCCTGACAAATCTGAGCGATCAGTTAAGTACGGATCTCACCCGTTTCAAAACCAAAATTACTAGCCTCAATAAGTGTTGTCGTCAGATACCTGATTGAGTTAAAAAGTTATCTGCCGATACTGACGAACTGAATGATATTCAGACAGCTGTCCTGGCTAGAATCTCAAATTTGACGCAACAAGCAGCACGATCTCTCCACTGAGCAAGATCTCACTGCTCAAAGTGAAATACACTAAAGCGCCAAAGAAACTGATGTAGGCAATCCTATTCAAATACCGGTACAGAGATATGTAAATAGGCAGGATATCGCGCTGCGGTCGGCAACGCCTGTATAAGAAAAGTGTCTGACGCAGTTGTTAGATCTGTTAGTGCTGCTACAGTGGTAGGTTATCAATAGTTAAGCGAGTAACAACGTGGTGTTATAATCGGGGCACGAGCAATGGGATACAGCATCTTCTACGCAGCGTGGGGGTTTTCCTGTAAGGCCATTTCACGGGTGCACCGTGAATATCAGGAATCCGGTGAAACATCACATCTCCGACATCGGTGCAGCCGGAAAAAGATCCTGAAAGAACGAGACCAACGACGGCTGAAGAGAAACGTTCAGCTTGACAGAAGTGCAACCCTTACGCAAATTGCTGCAAATTTCAATGCTGGGCCATCAACAAGTGTCAGTGTGCGAACCAGTCAAGGAAACATCATCGATTTATGATTACTCTTGATGACTGCACAGAACACAGCTTTAGGCCTCGCCTAGGCCAATCAACACTGACATTCAACTGTTGACTGGAAACATGTTGCCTGCTCGGACGAGACTGGTTTTAAATTGTATCGAGTGGATGGACGGGTATGAAGCTAACCTCATGAAAGTGACTCGTACGTAAGCATCCTGTCTGATCACCTGCATCCATTCATGTCCATAGTGCGTTTCGGCGGACTTCGACAATTCCAGCGGGACAATGCGATTCCCCACACATCTACAGTTGCTACAGAGTGGCTCAAGTAACACTCTTCCGAGTTTAAACACTTACGCTGGTCACCAAACTCTACAGATATGATCATTATTGAGCATATCTGGGATGCCTTGCAACGTGCTGTTCAGAAAAGATCTCCACCCCGTCGTACTCATGGATTTGTGGACAGCCGTGCAGGATTCGTGTTGTCAATTTCCTCCGCCGCCCGGTGTGGCCGAGTGGTTTTAGGCGCTACAGTCTGGAACCGCGCTAGCGCTACGGTCACAGGTTAGAATCCTGCCTCGTGCAAGGATGTGTGTGATGTCCTTAGGTTAGTTAAGTTTAAGTAGTTCTAAGTTCTAGGGGACTGACGACCTCATAAATTAAGTCCCATAGTGCTCAGAGCCATTTGAACCATTTTTATAGTTTCCTCCAGCCCTACTTCAGACATTAGTCGAGTTCATATCATGTTATCTTGCGGCACTTGTTCGTTCTCGCGGGCATCCTACAAAATATTAGGCAGGTGAGTCAGTTTCTTTGGCTCTTCAGTGTATGCAAAAGTGCTGGACGTGTGGATTACAGAATGCAACACTGACATACTTCAGAAAGCCGAGAAGAAATACGCGCAGCAGTGCAAGCTGTCGCTGCGGAAGTATTGTCAGAACCGACAACGTCAGGCGCACCACTTCGCAAGGAACTCGGTCAGCTACAGAACATTAACGAATGAGTTGCTTGGGTAGCCGCAGCAAGTCGACGAATTAAATCATTTACCATGATTAATAAAATGTTCGTCGCGGGTAGCAACAACAGACCATATGGAATTTACCTCTGCGACCCTTAGATGCATTGGCAACTTTTTCTGACGGTGTTGTTAGGAGGATTACAGTCATCAGAAATCAGGCAATAAAATTTTGGTAGATAAGGTACAGGCGGCAGTACACTACGTAGTCGGAGCTATTACGATAGCCGTAGTGATGGATACTGGTGACAGCTCAGGAGATGATGCATGTTTACTCCTGGAAGCACAAAACAAACGAAATTATCGTGCCTGTCAGAACCCGGCCTGAAGCTCTTGAAGATTTCTGTAATGATATTGCTAACGACCCTCGATCCCCGATGATCGTACAGGCGGATCTTGTTGTCAAATAATTCTAGGAAATACACAGCTTCTGGTTTCACTGGACGGTTGTATCAGTTTAAGGTACTTCCGTTGGTCCTGAGGGTTAGTTATGTCGTGTTTATTACGGCCTTGACACTGTTTTTGGGCCAGATTTGTTGGACAAAGTTACAGTCTGTACTGACGATCTGTTAATAGCCACAACTTCCTGTGAAGAGCACATGTAACTACTGGTGCAAGTTCTGCGACGATTTTCAGATTCAGGAAGAACCGCTAATTCGGAGCAGTCGAAATTTGGTAAACAACAAATGATTTTGTAGGATATAAGATATTTCCGCTAGATCCGGGTAATATAAAAGCGATAGCCAGACGCCCACCAACCGATATCCAGGAAGTAGGAGAAAGCTTCTTCAGACGGTTCATTTCTAATTAACGTTTAAATAACCCAGATATACTGGCTTCGTCGAAAAAACATGCCCCTGGTCCTGGTCTCCCCAGGGCCAGGAAGCTTTTGACAGAATTAAAGATGCTCTTGTCCAATATGAGTTGCACCATCCTAATATGGAGAAGAAGTTTTGCGTATCCTCAGATGTGTAGCACGTAGGACTCAGACCCTCTTGTTTCAGACAGCAGAGATTGATGGCAGTGTTTTAACAGAGTGTGAGTTGTCATACTCGCCGACGTAGCTAGAGGTCCCCGCTGTAATGTGGTCATTTAAGAAGTTTAATTATTTTATGTGTCATCTTCATCTCAAAGTTACTGCGACCACAAATCGTTAAGCTTTCTTTCAAATTGCCGTCTATTCCACCAGTGGATATTGTTTCTGCAGTCATATGATTTTGAAGTTGTCCGTATCAAAGGAAGTTACGTATTGCTGATGTGCTATCCAGGCTATCCTATGGTCTGTCTGAGTGTAGTGAACTTTTGGATTTCAAAGTGTTGTTAATGAGAGACACTGTTCACCGAAGTCATTATTTGGAAATTTATAAGATCATGAAAGCTTTACAGGATGTGAATCCTGAGTGACCTAAGCTGGAGCGTGTTTTGGCGATGCAAGCAAATCAGAAACTGAGCGACTATCGCGTAATGATAAATTGTTCCATCAGAGAAATACTGAAAATGAGTTATGGTGTGTGTGTCTACTTGATCTTGTATACGCACCTGGCCCGGGGACATCGTGGAATTGAAAAATGTAAACGGAAAATTGCTACCTATTGTTACTTGCCGAATCTGCATAGGCGCATGCATAGTTTGTTGCGAGCATGCGTTGTCTGTCAGAAAACTAAACCCATGAAATTGCCTAGTAAAACTGCTTTGCATCCGATTCGCTTCCATTGAAATAGGTGGGTCATACCCTCAAGGCAAGGGAGGTGTTAAATATCTGGCTGCGGTACATGATTTATTTTCAAAACATGTACGATTATATACCACAAAATCCACACACGCCGAACCATTAATCAAGAGGTTGAAGAATGACTACTTCCCTCACTTCGGAAAGCTGGATGCAATATTTCCCGGTAATGCATAACGTGAAACAGATTTTGATTTCACGTTTCCGTCTGAAAAGTAATTGTGTAGAAAGAATTTATAAGGAATTCATCCGTTTTATTTGAACACCTGTCCACATAAACATACAGAGTGGAGTGACTTTGTCATCCTCTTTGAGGAAATCGTGAATGATCTTCCACATCTTTCCACAGGGCACACGACAAACGAGATTATGTTTAACAACGTAAAGAGAGATGATTGGATGGCTCCACCTCCACTCACCCCGAGACGTGACATTTCGTGGGAAGAAAAACGCCAAGCGCTTGTGTCTTTGAATATCAGCGCTGAGACAAGAAAGAAAACGTAGATAAAAAGATACGCTGAACGCAGTCGTTTGACCTAGACGAGGTTATGCTTCCTAGCTCCCATCCTAAGCCATCTGTTTCTCTAAAAAAACAAAAACAAAGAAACTGAAATAGATGTGGCAGTTATTGTATACTGGTGTGTTGGATATTATGAACATTCCACGCGATGGAAGTTCCCTCTTAGTTTATCGAATTAGTGTAAAGCCGAACGGCTGTATCACCACAGATATCTAAGACAGTTTATAGAGATTTGTTTTATTATTGCATGTAGTTACGTCTGTACTTTTTTGTGCTAAGTATTTTATGTTGTGTTTGTATATGTTTATGGCAATGTGAGTATGGAAGGGCGCTTATAATCTTGTCAAATAATCCTTGACAGAGAGAGATTTTTGGTGAAATGTACTGAATGTAAGTGAGGCTTGTGCAAAGCCGTTAATGATGTCAGAATTTACGATAATCTATGGTAAACTAGAATTCTACTTTATGTTTTGATGAGTGTTTCCTCTACACGCTACTTAGTGCACCTGCTCTACGAATTTTAGTAATGAAAGTGAGTGAATGCGACCTAATAGTCATTTTTTTTTAATGTGTCTATTATGTTCTTCTATGCAATGTAAGTGTTAATCTGAAAGTTAGTGACTGAGAATGCGGATACTCCCTTTAATTATGTCATTAGTTAGTGAAATTTTTACTGGAATTACCTAAAACAGGACGAATTCTTGTTGTTGAAACACGTCCTACAAGGACATTCACAACCAGTCATTACATTGTCTTGTAGCACACATGGCCTTAGCGTTGGTCGCTATTCTACTATTTTCTGAGATTCAGATCTCTGTAAACAGACAGTATATAGTAAATTTAAGACTGATGAACTAAACACTTCAGCTGAAGTAATATTTACTGCTTAATCAATGAACCAAATTTAAGTTCTGTGATTTTTGGGCTAAGTCAGATGTATTTTATGACACCTTTGTTTCGACTGTATTTATATTATAGCTTTGTATGTATGTATTTTTTCGCAATGTCCTGAACATGATGCGGAACATGAGTTATTGTGTAAATGTTTAAAAAAGCGTTGTGTAATTTTAGCTTCTGTCGTACTGGCGTCTTGATATTCACGTTCGTGAGTCTTGTTGTTTTCCTGGCTATGGCCATTTCGCTTTGTTTCTTTAATGTACGAGGAAACTGGAAATTTGTGGTAAGTTCCTATGGGACCAAACTGCTGAGGTTATCGGTCCCTAGGCTGACACACTACTGAATCTAACTTAAAGTAGCTTATTCTAAGGACAACACACACACCAATGCCGGAAGGAGGACTAGAACCTCCGACGGGGCGAACGCGCCCACCGTGGCAAGCCACCTCAGACCGTGGAGCTACCACGCGCCGTTAATGTACGAGTTTATGAGATTGGGTGTCCCAACATTTAATCCCTATTCTCTTATTTCTTAGACCATGGGCCATTTGAAACTGTCTGACTGGTATATTCTAAACCTGGAAAGTACAACCGCTTCTTACCTAACCTGTTTAAATGGGGATCATTACTTACTTCTCAAATGACTAATTGTTATTGACCAGAGTATGATTTTAAGTCTGAGTGTCCTGGGAAGACCAAGGTACCATCCTGGAACTAAAATGCAAACATTAAGTACAGCTCTGATGCACACCTTATTTATAGACAGTTATGTGACTAGCAATTGTGCATAGGCCTTTTGTGAGGTGAATAAACAGGCTAACGTATGAGATCAATAAACGTGAAACAGAACAATGCATACAGTAGTTGTGATTATTCGTCTCTTCATAGTCTCGATCGGGTGCTGATGTACTGTCAATCCTTGTACCTGTGTTCCTGCATATAGTGCACTTTTCAGAAACACTATCACACACGAAACACGCTTTGACGAATTTTGAGTACTCACGAGCCGTCTTCCCGCGCGCGGTACCTGATGGTCTCCGACTAGCTATGAACCTGATTGTTGACACGGCATGTATATTCTTTAACTCTAAAACGTTCTGAGAGGGCAGTTAAAATGTGCGAGTATTCCACATATGGACACTCCAGGAGAGTGTGTGGCGTCACTTTAATATGAATGTGAGTTTAAGAGACTTTTCTTGTCTGTCAAGCAGCGTTGTTTATTTAAGTTAAATGTTTCGAACGGTAATCAACGCTGAACGAGCAGTCAGACTGTGTAGTACTAAATTTCAGTAAGTGTATATAAAAAACAAGTCCCTAGCGCAGCTGAATATGAGCAAAGTTCTTATAGAAAAAGAATGTGTTTATTGTGAGAGGTTTCAGTTAAAAACAAAACATTAGCAGCTTTGCATTAATGTGCCTTCATTAAGCGCTGGTGCAGCGATTTCACTTAGTTTCAGGAGTCCTGTGGAGTAGTGAGCGAACATTTGCCAACACTTAAGAGTCCTCCGATATGCGCCTGTGCACTCGACGCATTCACCTAAAGCGTTTTCCTGCGGTTGTGCAGAATGTGTAAAACAAGTATCTACATTTAGTTTATACCACTTAACGAATTTTTGTAGGCCACTAGGCCAGGCGAGCATGAGTCTACTTTGGTATTGTGTACATTTATTTTCTATGGTGATTTCAGTACTAATCAACATGAGAAGATCTTGAGTCGACGTTGCTTTTATATAAATTCACCACATTTGGACATTTTATCCGTCAACCACAACAGAAGGTTAATAGCTGACTTCGAGTTTACGTAACTTCACTTTTTTCTAAGAGAATTCCTAATCCATCCATGAAGGATGGTTGTTTTTTTATAACTTCAACATATTCTTTGGACCATTGCTGCCAATCGATCCATGAATACGTCGAGTCTACTTAACATTGTATCGAGCCAAATTTCTAAAAAGTAGCTATGATCTGAATCACATTTAATCCACGATTCATTCTATATAGAGTTATAAAATGAAATCATGGAAATTAGCTACACTCTGTGTAATTCACATCCGAGCAGGTTGTTGTCCGTCATTTATTTGAAGTTCTTTGTATTTCTGTGCAACTTTAGATCACTTGAATCAGTGATTGATCCACGGATACTTACGTTACCTGTCAAACTTTAAAAACCGGAAATGACTCCTAATTTTCTGCAGCGGGAGCAATATGTGTAAATAACTGATCAGTTTTGTAGTCTGATTCTACTACCTATGATACTTTCTTAGTATCTTACCGTACATGTATATTTAACGATTACCGATTGCCATTACGTACTAAAATACTTTGTGAGGCGGTAACGAGGCCAACTTATGGTACCATGTATATTACCCTAACGCTGGTCTCAGACTTGGAGGTATTCCCTGATTCGTGTGCCTTCAAGCTACCAGAGCTCTACCTCAACTCTGTCCACGTGACGTTTCAAGTGAGATGTGCACAAATCCGCAGTCAGTTCAGAGAGGGTCGCGTTATCAAAATTAGACGACATGGTCCAGTAATATGGACGGATGAACATAGGAAAATGACACAGAGGACGACAATTCCCGTGGTCAGCATCGTTCAGTGCTCTGTTGACAAAAGCTGACGTTTGACAAATACTCAAAAAAACTAAGCAAACACTTCAAGGTGCAGTTCACAGATAGCAAAAAAAAATCTCATAGTATCTGAAGTACTTTCATTGAATATGCCGAAGACAACATCCCTAAATCCTCCTGCCACACACAAAAGTCACCTCTTATTTAACAGCATGATTTGCTACACACATTAGAGCTTCAAGCAATTGGTAGAAAATAAAGTTTTAGAAAAGAAATATAGATCATCTCACAAGAAGCATCGTTACCCACAACGTCCACGGAAAGTAAAAGAAAATATAAGGCCCTACGGGGAGAGAAATAAGATTTTAGAAGAACGATTTTGTTAAACTATATTTTTGACGCTTCTGTAACAGTAAAATTCGTATGTATGGCTAGGATTAGCTGACTTCTCGCCGACTGTAGCTACATTTTACTATCTAAAACATTTTCAAAAGAGGCACTATGACTATGCCACTTAGGATCATTGCGCCATGAGGTTTTGAGACTGGTAAACGTGAACATATTGATGTTAATGGTCGATAAGAGAAATATCTTTTGTGAGACACGCCTATTTCCGACTCCTTACGGAACTTTATACCCCTGATTTTTCATCAAAGGTACAGTCGCACACACAAATTGCAGTAACCAGAAGTGTTATATAAGGATTACTTAAAGGCTTACTGCTAAATAGAAACAAGAGTTTTACCAAATTTAATATCTATGAAACGACACAGTGCTACTTCAGTGTTTCCATTTCAGCCAACAGGTCATCTCTGACCTTATCAGTGTTTTCTACTCAATCATTTGTCATGCTTGATAACTGCAGTCGAGAGCTGGATTCCATAATTCAACTTCTCCACTCTCCTGCTCCTTTCTGCTGTCCTGGAGTACCATTTCCTGGAAAGAGTCTCGTGTCGTAATGTCTGGGTCTTTTCTGTCACCAAATACTACTGTTCATGAGCTCTATCTCCCACGGGTTCCCACAGTGATACATGTCTATTTTAACAACCGCATGTACTCATAGAGATCACTTAGTTTTAACTGTGATATCTCTAGATGTTACGGCTCGCATAATCTTGACATTTCTTGACTAGTTGGTAGTCATTTGTCGTCGTTAATATTTGTTTCTTTCTGATCTCAGGCCGTGGTGATAGTTAATTTTCTTCGCGAGAAGACACCACAATCTACTGTCTCTAAAATTTGTCGTGAACAGGGTTCGTAGTGTAACTGAATACTTCGTAGTAGCTTTCCCCCTTTAATTGTGATCGATTATTCTATGAATAAAGATGATAATCATTAAGCCAGTTCAGTCAAAATTAAGTAAGTTAAATCCGCATCAAAACTTAATTTTGTGAGTTATTATAAATGCTTGCAGTAAAAGATCCTATTCCTATGTATGTTAACTTAAGTTCGATTTTATGAAAAAATAACGATCGCTGTGCTGCCTAATGGAGCGATCGAAAATAACTAAAGTTGTCAAAGGTTCGCTTTACAATTAATTCCTGTCCACTGAAACTCCTTATCTCATTTCCCTAAATTTGCTTAAAAGTTTAATCATCAGTGTTTTTCAATGCTAAATCGTTTTCCTTTCAGGAAGATAATTATTTTCAGATAAGGTGAAAGGTACTTCTGAAATTAAATTTTTGAACAGTTTCACTTTATATATTTCCTCAATTAAAAGTTATAAGCGCTCACACGAGTTAATACAATGTAGACAACGTGAGGTAAGACGAGCTGAGACAAAATCAAAATGAGAACGAGACACTATTGTCTCGACTATCTGTAGACTTGTACAAAACAAAAGTTGAAATAACTATAACCTCTTATTTCTAGACGTTCTTAGTACACTCTCATTATTTTGAAATGGGTATTCTTAAATAATTCAAAATTATACAAAAAATTTTTAAATCATGGCTTATGGCCATATAAGAGTGGCTTCACAGGTCACATTTTCTTGTGTTCTGTTGGCACTGGTTAAAGTGTAAGCGAGTGAGTGCACGACTACTATACGGACGGTTAACGTGCTGACTCCATTTCACATCAAAATACATCGAATATGTTTGAAACCGAGTTTCTGCCGGTGGTCTCTGCTCTTGTGGCTTCTTGTGGGCTCATGCCTTCTCTGATTTTTGTCACAAGTTCTCTGTCTTTAAACTGACCAATTCACGTTTCGATGTGCAAATCTCTGCTTCTCTGTGAGAAGAAATGCTTGTAATCAGAGATGGATGTTGATTCACGCAGAACCTGATGCCAAGCGTAATTCTTTGCGCTGTGCCTGTTTTGCAGTGGCACATGCATGCCCCTGGTCTGTAAACGTTCACAACTGTCCCGTTCGTTATTGGCCATCTGCCTGCTCTCTGCTATGTATGGTGCCACAACCTGTGGTCACACCACCTCCTCCTCAACAACTCAAGATCCTTGTTGAGTGAAGCAAACTCTTCATATTCTGTGAGTTGAACCGGTTATGTGGTTACAGGTCCAGGTCACTCTTCAAGCGCCTGCGCTTTTAGAGATAGCGAGAAGTTAATTTTCTCTGCAGTCTGTATCCTCTGAAAAATGAGATATTTGTTTCCTCATTTCTCCAAATTCAACTCAGGCTGAATGTCTGGTTATATTCTTTTCACTGTTTCTGTTATTTTGCCTAGCTGTTCATCCACTGGTTTCAATCAGTAAGCGAGTTTTTTGTTTGGGTCTACCGTCTTTTCACATATATTTCCTACCTCCGTCGGCCTTTTTCGTGTCTGCTTTCACATTCCCACCTCTCCCATGTGCTTCCTTTATATTTGCTTCACCTTTCCTATCTCTCAACTCTGCTTCCGTGTCTCTCTTTCCTGTCAGCCTCTGCTTTCCTACTTCTTTCATGCATTTCTTTCCTATTTTCTTCGGGTTCGTCTAGCCTTTGTTTTACAGAATGGAATATCTGCCATGTTTCTGGGATTCAGCTACTTTGTGCAACAATCGGCCCTATTTCGCAAGTGTAGATAGTTCACACTACTAGGCAGTTTCAGGTAATGCAACTTTTGCTGACCCTCCCCAAGTAAAAACCCTAACATGGCTATCTCCGATTCCACTGAATCCTCCCTGTTAATAATCCGCCTTGCGCTTTTAGACTGTACTAGATTACCTTACTCATGTACAAAAGAACGAAAGAAATGAATTCAGAATGTATTACACGACGAACTGAGGCTATCACATATTTGACATCAGAGCATATGGCCCTGCTATGTTATTCTAAGATTATACATAACCTGCTTGAGTAGTTATGGTTATACGGCAGTATCCATCAACGATACCCATGGTCAATCCTCTTTACATATAAACTGATGGTGTTCATTTTTGTAGGTTTGTTATCGGTTCGCTTCGGTTAAGAGACTGGTGACTTTTAAAATTCCCGATTATTTCAGTGATACCTATGGCCAATATAGGTTATATATAATCTGAGTTAATCTCTGTTACCCCTTTGTTTTGAAATTCGTGAAGTATCATTATTAGATAGTTTTAGACGTGGATTGTTTTAATGTCCACAGCTTTTCAATGAAATGTTGTATGATTGTATGCTGTTTTTGACAACTAAGCAACGGATGTCAACTGTATACCATAATCTATTGTTCTGTATATCCAGCACAGTTAATAAAGATGATGTGTATCCTGATGCCAAAGTGGTTATTGGCACATTATTTGTACCACATCGAACAAAGCATTGTTTTGACCTTAACGTTTGTTACTATAAGAATTATTTCTTGTATATGGATTACAAGCCTCCTACGATTATGTGTCATTTCTTTTACATGCATCCATGGTAATCTCTACTTACTTACCTCATGATTGTCCTTGGACTTTTAGGAATAGTCCCTACAATTTTAGGTATAGATGATTTTAGGGTTGTCACTAGACAATTACATATTAAGTTTGTTATTGCATTACCTGAGTGTACATAACTGATCATCTTGTAACGATGTTCACAATTACATACCACTGTTTATTTTAATTTAATGCGTGAGATGCAACCACTTCCAAAAAATATCATTTAGTGAAAAAGAAGAGGCTAGCTGTTTCTAAATTTGTACCCAGCCTGACGTGTATTATTGCACTGAGGATGCTGCTGCAAGCGAAGTAGCACTAAAATACGATGCTGTACTTTAAATTAACACTATTGATTATATTAATTAATTTGTTTTGTAGCCTGAACTAGTTGTACACATTTGTTGTTGTAAACATACCTGGTTTCACTGATAAGTGGTTCCACTTTTACGTTGCGACTGTTTTTACTATAACTTTCAGTATTAATGTTTCTCTGTCTTTGTTTACGTTCAGATGAAGATGTTGGTAACGATGTTCTGTTTCTTCACCTTACCACTGATGCAAAGGTGTTATGTTACCCATGCGGTAGAAATGTGCTATGTTCGATATAACATGACTGCTGAGGGACTCCTCCAGTAATTGCTCGCCTTGTTTCTCCTGCGATGTCTGTCTGTTTGACGTATGATATGACTGTCAGTGTTTTAAGACTAATTTTTTGTACAATTACACTTGATAATTTTGATACTGTTCAGCTTCAGTGTGCGGGCATTCAAATTAAAAGAATGAATGGTGGTGTGGTGAGGTGGCCCTCAACTACGTACCCTCCAGACTCAGAGTTGAAATATTAAAAGTTCTGGAAGGTTTCGTTGTCTAGGGGCTGGGATACATAGTTGCCGCATTACTAGAAACATACTACTGAGTATACAGTATACAATATGAATATACACATGAATCGAATGGTCATAGATTCCTATCATTCGGCAATCGAGAATGTAAAATAGAAATTTATAAGTGAAAGATTGCAATTAAATAAAATTTGTGAGTACTATCTTAACGACATTAAATGATATGATATTAGAAGTCCTTCTGAGAATGAGGTATATTTCAGCAAACACTTATTGTTGCCAATGGTCCAGCAATTAAATAAAATATAAGTTGAATAATGGGGCAACAATAGATTCCTACTGCACGTAATTACTTATGAACAACATAGCTCGCGAGATATTCACTTCTAAACACACACTACATCTTACAATGAAACGAACACCCTTAGCTGCTTACAGGCGTTGATATACGTCAACGGGGACAGATGAAAATGTGTGCCCCGACCGGGACTCGAACGTGGGATCTCCTGCTTACATGGCAGACGATCTATCCATCTGAGCCACCGAGGACACAGAGGATAGCGCGACTGCAGGGATTTATCTCTGGCACGCCTCCCGCGAAACCCTCATTCTCAACGTATTGTCCCGCACTACATTCGTAGTGCCCCCGCCCATTATACTCACTACTCGCGGCGCGTTGCCGATTCCCGTACGAGTTCGGGCACTGTTTGTGCATTCGCACAGAAGAAGAAGATGTTCAAGTGGCCGGTGAGCCTTAACTATATATATGAGTATAATGGGCGGGGGCACTACGAATGTAGTGATGGACAATACGTTGAGAATGTGGGTTTCGCGGGAGGCGTGCCAACGATAAATCCCTGCAGTCGCGCTATTCTCTTTGTCATCGGTGGCTCAGATGGATAGAGCGTCTGCCATGTAAGCAGGAGATCCCGGTTTCGAGTCCCGGTCGGGGCACACATTTTCATCTATCCCCGTTGACGTATGTCAACGCTTGTAAGCAGCTAAAGGTGTTCATTTCATTGTAATTTCATTCTAACGAGCTGCTTGGTAAATATACACACTACATCTTCACTGTAGAAGCCACGGAAATCTCACACGTGCACAAGTCGGCACTCCAAAGTTTTTCTATCTGCCGCGACCACGCGCAGACTGCTCCAGACTCTCCAAGTCTCTGCCGCGACCGTGCCTCGTTCGCGCTGTACTGTCCGGGACTCTCTCTGTGTCCTGTGCGACCGTCCCTTGCGCCGCACTGTTCTGAACTGCCTCTCATGTTCTCTCCTGTACCCTATGCTCCTCCCCTACTTCCTTACAGTCTCTCCACTAACGAATGCTGTGATTGGCTACAGCGGTCCGGCCATGTCTTCAAGTTAATGCACACTCACAAACATATTAAAACACATTCTAAATAATAGATTTACATTTAAATAACTTGAAATTAAATAAGTATTCCCACGACTGGACCATAAACACGCTCCATCATTAATTATTAAATACATAAACAAATAAGTAAACATATATCAAAGGAATAGCAAGCAAAAGTAGGCCAACAACCTAATGTCCATGTGCTTTCTAGAACACCGTAAATATTGGGCCAATTTCTTCATGAATAGTTATATCGGACATAAACAAAGACATAGGTGAATAAATATATTTATAAGCATGCTACTACCGTTTATTCGTGTAACTGTGGAGTAGTTATGGCCTGACGCGATCGATAATAATTGGCCACTTTGACCTCCAATAACTCATATACTGTTCAAGTTACATGCTTGTAATTCATACTAATTTAGGTTTACACTAATAGCTTTCTAAAGACATGTCGATCGACGAAATCGGATGAACCATTTAGATTTTGAAAATTCGTTGCTGGGTGTTACTTGTATGATTTACCGTCAGATACTAAACTTTAAACTAATGAAGCTACTGAAAATCCGATTACACCATCAGAATCGTTGTGCAAGTAGTGGTAATGTACATGTTTCTTTTTGAGGTCTCATGATTCATCTGGCTACTATTGATTTCTGCCATGATGGTTTCACAAGGTGCGCCACCTTTGGCACTCTCGGCATACCATGGAATTCCCAGTCACGCGGCTGATGGACGATGTACTGGGGCTACCCCTCATGCTCAGCTAACATTTGGCACCACGTGGTTGCTACCAGGCCACAGCCCAGAGAGGCCCACGTGCAGCCAAGCCAACTCCGAAATTAAAATATATCCAGAGCGCCATAACCCGCCCGTTACCTCACAACTGGAATGTGAGCTGTTTTAAACTAATCTATTGTACCCTGTAAGCATACAAATGGAATTTTTCACCATCCATATATTTGTTGAATTTTGTTATTTTTGTATGCATTGTATTTTCATGATTTTTTTAATGTTAGTGTTGTTAGACCTCCTGAATGACGGTTAATAACCGAAACTGGTAGATGTTTAATAGGGTAAATAAACAGCTGATGGTCAAAATGCGCTTTACGAAATAACAGAGAACCTGAAACTCAAACGAAATAACGAAATTATGTTGACACTGTGAGAAGGTAGTGGTAAGCGTAGAAGACTATAAGTGGAAAGTGCAAGACCTGCTCATCTTCGAGAATGAAATCTACGAAACAACAAGATGCCACAGATTATAACCAAACTAAGCAATGCATGTTGCATGTCAAAGTAAACCAGTAACGATCGTAACTGTGACACTTACACTTCCCCAAAATCAGCAAACCGTGTGCCCCTCTGCTTCAAACAATGGCGTGACCCTTGCAGCGGGTGGAGATCAAATGACCATGAAACATAGATCTCCCTCCACAAATCCCTAATTTATAAAAAAAAGAAGAAAGTATATGGCGGGGATGAGTTAATGCAGTACTCGAAATAAAATTGTTCATGAAAGAATGCCAAGAATCAATAGCATGTGATGAAAAGTGAGAGTAATGTCTCAAATTAATTCCGAATCTTGTGATACGTACGAACTTCAGAAGGCAATTTAAACACGTCATCGAAAGATAAGACTATTGCGCAACAAGAGCGGTGCATCATCCTACAGAAATAGTTCTGACACGGTATGGATAACAGGTGCCTCATAGTGTAGGAGCGATAAGGCGTGGCAGTTGTAAAGGTAAAGTTGATTCTTATCGGCAAAGCATCATTAAAGTCACACTATGATTCGCCAAAATGTCCTGACGATATACAGGGCGAGACGCTCAAATTCGGACAAATTTCAACTTAAGTTTCTCGACGTATCCTAGTTCCGCTGGAGGTCGCGATTGGCGTTTTTGAAAGCCGTAGGCACCTGGTAAACAGTCGGAACCTGAAAATGGCCGAGATGGTAGAGAAAAGTGCGGAGTACAACCGAGCAACCGAGATTATCAAAAGTCTTCGCGCTGGGTGTTCGCACACTCAAGCAGTTCGATTCTTGAGTACCCGAGATTAACTTTTTACGATATTGTTGCCAGTCTTCGGAGAAGTCTGGGGAATGTTCCGCTAACGCGACGAGGAAACCTCATTGGAGGAAACACCTGTCATCGAAAAGGCTCAGGCACTGATTTCAGAGGACCCGGGGTAATCGCTGACGAAACTCTCGTCAGTAATGAATGCCAGCGAGCGAACAGTATGTCGAATGACAGAAGAGGCCCTCAAACGAGCCATTTAGTCCAAAACTGGCTCTCGGATTTGAACCCCTTCGACTACTGTCTTTGGAGCGTAGCCGAAAGAGTTACCGATAAGACGAGGCACCCTAATGTCGCATCTCTGTACACCGCTATCGAAGCAGCAGTCGCGAATATGGGTAGCTCTATTTTAAAGAGTGGATGCGATCGCTTGAGGACAAGATTGCAGGCATTTATTCAGCCTGAAGGGGGTTATATCGAGTAATGTTTTGTTAAAAGATACTACATATAAGTAAAAGGACTTTGGTTTTCATTTATATTTTGTTTTAATAAACTTGCTTTTAAAAAAGTTTCTGGGATCCTCTGCTATACCAGCAGGACAGGACTTAATTCCCGGCGAAATGCGCCATTCAGTCTCACGCCTCAAGGGCAAAAGACCTTTAATTTAAAACCGGCTGAGGGCCAGTCACTCAAGACTCAAAACAAGAATTTGAATTTTAAAAGGCAAAAGGCCTCATCTTAAAAGATTTTTCTAAAGTAGGCTGAAGACCCAAACAATCTCACGCCCTAAGGGCAAAATAATATTAACTTAAAATCAGCTGAAGGCCAATAACTAAAGGCGCACAACAGGAATTTGAACTTTAAAAGGCAGAAGGCCTTACCCCAAAATTTCTTTAAATCAGGCTGAGTGCCCAAGAAATTTCACGCTTTAAGGGCAAAATAACTTTAATTTAAAATCAGCTAGAAACCATACGTACACAAAGAACAAGGACAAATAAGAAAATGCAGCACATCAAACGTCGCCCAGATGTTTCCAAGGGTCGGCCTGGCATTCAAACACTAACGCTCGCTTAGGTGAGACTGGCAGTCGGCCCAACAATTCTCAATCCGACGGCAACCCAATCGGCAGACAGTCAACGGGCCAAGCGACAGGATAACTTCCGCTCCACCCGACCAGCACACAAGAGGGAGATCAATGGAACAACGCAGAAGTTATCGGCGCCCACAAATATTTACACATTCAACTGTCAAACTACACTCCGTGCTGGACAGCCACAACACGGCGAGGAAAGTACACTGTCTGAATTTACGTCAACGGCCAGGGCAGGTAACCGGAACGTTAACGGCCACAGAAGATTCCGCTGGTACATTTCAATTCAAAAATAATCAAGTTAAGTTAAACTCCACAGGAGGGCGGCTAGAGTTTCGCCAAATGGAAAACACAAGTTGTTGCTCGCGGGAATGTCCCAACAGCCCACAACGAAATTCAATATAGACAATGTGAACAGTTGGGGCTGGCTGGTAGATTAAGTAAAGACTCAACTTTCGCCTCCGGTATTTCCCGGGATAAGGAAACGCCCCCTATCAAGTGCCAACGGTCTCAAAGAGAGCGGATGAGCGGATAGAGGCAGGGCACTCTCTTGTCCTTGGAGTGAGAAATTGCTCCTAAAGGCGGAAGAACTTCACAGTCAACGGCATAGGATGGAGAAGGCAACGGGAAACCACTCCATTAAAGATCACTCAAGATATCCCAAGAATCAGTAGCGCACCATGCCAGAATCTTCTGTTAAACATAAATCCGGAGTAATAGTCCCCCAATCGGATCTCCGGGTGGGGACAATGGAAGGTCAGGCAAAGTTGAAGAATACACTAAAAATAGCAACATGGAATGTAAGAACACTCCTCCAATGCGGGAAATTAGAGAACCTCAAACTAGAGATGGACAGAATGGGAACAGACATAATAGGAATATCTGAGATGCGATGGCCTGAACCAGGAGACTTCAGATCAGGAAATTATCGTATCATTCATACAGGTACTAACCAAGGAACAACTGGAATCGGTGGAGTTGGAATAATTCTAAAAGGAAAACTCGGGAATCTAGTCACAGGATATGTGCAATTTAACTCTAGGATAATACTAGTCAAAATTGGAACCAAACCAAAGAACACGGTAATAGTACAAGTCTATATGCCGACATCGGCAGAAGAAGACGATGTAATAGAAACAGTGTATGAAGACATCAACAAAGTTATAAATTATGTTAAAGGTGAAGAGAACTTAATTATAATGGGAGATTGGAATGCTAGTGTTGGAGAAGAGAAAGTTGACGGAATTGTAGGGAAATATGGTCTAGGAGATAGAAACGAAAGAGGAAGCCGGCTAATTGAATTTTGTGCCAAAAACAAGTTGGTCATAGCGAACTCCCTTTTCAACCACCATAAAAGAAGAAGGTACACGTGGAAAGCCCCAGGAGATACTAGAAGACACCAAATCGACTATATATTAGTAAAATCGCGTTTCAAAAACCAAATCAAGGATTGCAGAAGCTACCCGTCTGCGGATATTAATAGTGATCACAACCTTGTAATGATGAAATGCTTACTCAAACTCAAGCGATTAGAGAGAAAAACGAACAAAGTATGGAACAGAGATAACCTAAAGTCTGAAGAACTAGTGATCCCTTATGCACGGAAAACTGATGAGATGGCATCAAACATTATTCCCGGGAGTACTAACGAGGAGTGGAAACAAATCAAAGAAGGCATACATAAAGCAGCAGAAGAATTTATTGGGAAAGCCAAACCTGTAAACAGGAAAGAGTGGATAACACCTGAAATAATTTGTCTAATGGAAGAAAGAAGACTATACAAAAATGCCTCTGACGAGCAAAGCGAAAACAAATATAGAAAGCTTAGAAACCAAATAAACAGAGAATCTAGGAAAGCAAAAGAAAATTACCTCAACAGCATTTGTAAAGAGGTGGAGGAAAACATGGTTAAAGGAAAAACTGACTTGGCCTACAGAACAATAAAACAAAACTTTGCTAAACGGAAAGTAAAATCTTCAGGAACTATAAAGAACAAAGAGGGCAAGGTACTATTTGGATATGACACGCTGAAGAGATGGCAAGAATACATTGAAGAGCTATATCAAGGAGACCCTCTAACAGATAATATGATAGAATTAAGCGAAGAAGTAGAGAAAGAAGAACTAGGGGACACAATTCTGAAAGATGAATTTGAAAAAGCACTAAAAGAACTACCAGATAAGAAAGCGGCAGGTGTTGATGATATACCTTCTGAACTAATTAAGAAATCAGGAGACAAAATGAAAGCTACATTACTGCAACTCATACAGAAAATATACAAAACAGGTGAAGTTCCTGAAGACTATCAGAAATGCATCATATTCCCCATACCTAAGAAAGCATCTACTATGGACTGTGAAAACCATCGAACACTCAGTCTTCTTTCACACGCATCAAAAATTCTAATAAGAATAATTTTGAAAAGAGTTGAAAACCAATTGAATAGCACTCTAAGTGAAGACCAATTCGGTTTTAGAAGCGGTGTAGGGACGAGGGAAGCAATCTTATCTTTAAGACTAATAATTGAGAAACAAATTTCCAAAAACAAACAAGTATTTATAGCCTTCGTAGACCTCGAAAAGGCATTTGACAATGTTGTATGGCCAGAAATGTTTAGAATTCTGAAGAAGGCTGGTCTGAAATACAATGATAGAAGGATAATCTTTAAAATATACCAAAATGAAACAGCCTTAGTTAAGAAGGAAAACAAAGAAGAAACAGCAAGAATAAGGAAAGGAGTGAGACAGGGATGCCCACTATCTCCAGTAATTTTCAACGCATATATCCAAGAAGCAATAGACAAAATAAGAGAGAATATTGAAGTAGGAATAAAACTTAACGGAATGAAAATAGATATGTTGCGATATGCAGATGATATCGCCATAATTACAGAAAGGAAAGAAGATTTAGAAGCCGTACTCAATGAAATGGAAAACACCTTAAAAGAACAGTATGGAATGAAAATAAATAAGAAAAAGACTAAAGTGATGGTGAGTGGCGCCCTGAACTACAATGAACCCATACGAATAACAATAAAGGGAGAGAAACTAGGGCAGGTTACAGAATTTAACTACTTAGGTAGCAAAATAACAGCAGATGGAAGGAGCAAAAGTGACATTAAAAACAGAATACAACTTGCCAAAATAGCATTCAATGGAAAAAGAAACTTACTGACGAGTAGAAATGTTAGTTTAGACGTAAGAAAGAGAGTCATGAAAACCTATGTGTGGAGTACAGCCCTTTACGGATGTGAAACTTGGACTAGTGGAAAAGAAGAAAAGAGAAGATTAGAGGCATTCGAAATGTGGTGCTACCGGAGAATGGAAAAAATCAGCTGGCGAGACAAGGCTACAAACGAAGATGTCCTCAGAAGAGTGAAAGAAAACAGATCTCTTTGGCGAAATATACAGAAAAGAAGAATAACCTTCATAGGTCACATTTTACGGCATAACAATTTCATTAAGAGAATATTAGAAGGAATCATTGAAGGAAGAACTCGCCGAGGACGACCTAGATTAAGCTACATTCAACAAGTAATAAATGACATCGGGTGCCAGACCTATGCAGATATGAAGAAGAAAGTTGACAAAAGAACGGAATGGCGTGCTGCTGCCAACCAACCTGTGGGTTGATAACCGAAGAAGAAGAAGATCGGTGACCCACGGACCTCGTAGCAGTGGGAACAGCCCCTCACAATCCGACCGCGCGTGGACGCCCCCGGCTGCCCCCGGCTGCCCCCGGCCAGACAAGCTCCACGGAGACTTCGTCACTGCTCCACGCCAACCGACCAACTGCCCACACACGGCACAGTCGGAAACGATAATCTGCGAGGCCAAAGATAGCACAAGGGTGCGAATATCAATACACGCTACTGCTGCCACTCGTGGAGAGAGAGGATAACAGCACAATAGCGACAACTGCGGGAGACTAATCACAGAATAGCAACCAAGGTTTAATGCAAAGCATAACACGAGCCAGACCCGACCCAGTTTCATTTGACCGGATTTAAGCGCCGCACCCTGTATGGACGAAATAGAGTATTGCCAGCGGCCATGGGTGGTAGGGCACACAAGTATGAGTAATGCCGATCGGGAAGATCTTTCAGCTTTACGACTTGATCTTTTTTGGTAAGCTGAAAGAATATCAGGGGGGAGGGGGGGGGAGTCTCTTACCAAGTAGGAGCTAAACGACTAGTAGAGCGTTCCCTAGTTCATGACAGAGACCTGGTGTGTCGTGTATTTCTGTCACTGAATCAGCCGCGTTGTTCTGAGATCATCATATACATTTTTGCAAATGAATTCGTTTTAATTATTGGTTTCAATTGCATCGTAGCGGTAGTTACCTCGCGGATAGCCACATTGTAAGCGACCTCCCAAAATAGTATGTAATTTACTTTTTCAGTCCCATAGTGAATTAAAATGGAATTCATTCGTCGCAGCCGGCCGTTGTGGCCCAGCGGTTCTAGGCGCGCCAGTCCGGAACCGCACTGCTGCTACGGTAGCAGGTTCGAATCCTGCCTCGGGCATGGATGTGTGTGATGTCCTTAGGTTTAAGTAGTTCTAAGTCTAGGGGACTGATGACCTCAGATGTTAAGTCCCATAGTGCTCAGAGCCATTTGAACCATTTCATTCGTCGCAGGCCATTCACATTTTGCCAGCTTGTCAGAAAGGCTTACGGCCTCTCTAGCTTGTGCGCTGATCTTTCGATCGTTGCCCTGAAATTCCTGAGTGGTGCAGTGTTCCGTCTGCGACACGGAGCATCATTTACTTTTAAAATCCATTAACTTGTAAACAGCACCAAGCTTCTGGAGGCCTTGAAAGTCCGTGTAGGAGACAATGAATACATACTGTGGAGCTACTTTTCCTTGTAGAGCTTTCATTTACCGTGCACGCCGTACCGAAAGGCGGCGGGAACGAAGAGCTGTTGTGGTGCTACGCCACTAGCATAGCTATGCCAGGGAGACAGTAGCGAGGCGAGAGCCCTGAGTAGCCGCTTTACCACGAGAGGTTGCTGGTGGCGATACAGTGTCTCCTCTCTTGCCCTGAGCACGTCCGACCCCCCTCCCCTACATTGATCCCAACGGTGGGGCACGGCGGTGGCGGCGGCGGCGGCGGTGATCCCAGTTTACGGCGGGCGCAGCCGGCATTAGGCAGACCGGCCCGGGCCACTGGCTGGCTGGCTGGGGACCGACGCCGAATTATCGCGTCGGCTGCGGCTTACGCCGCACTGCGCAGCGCTAACTCACGCTCTTAATACGAATTCATTAGCGGCTCGCTCGCTGTGGCGACTTTGGCTTTCGTTAGCCTTCCGCAACGTCTTCACCACAAAAACTACATGTAACCTCGCAGTTGTATATTCGCAACATCAAATCTCCGACGTGTCTTGATCGTTAACATTAGGGCTATCCGCAAAGTAACTTCAGCCAGGCTGCAATTAGATCACTTAAAGCGAATTCACTATAAAATTCTGAATTTATGCAACCATGATGGCATAAGAACACGGTGGATAGGTTCGTACACATTACTGGAAAAAGAATCATGCAGTCAGCCACAGCTTTTCAACAATTATTTTATTTCATGGTGACTTCTTTCAAGGCTAGACTCACCATGTGGTATTACTCGTCGCTACAACGCCACAGTGTATCAACGCCGGTAAAAGAATGGCAGTTTCCGTCTGACACCAATAACGGTCGCGCATGACCTGACGGACCCAATAGTGCGCGCCCGCTGAACCACCCATCCAACAGCTACTACAAGCGACCTCTGGAGCCACAATATTAGACGGCTGGCGGCAGGCGCTCAAATCCCTTGCACTAGGAGCCACTTCATCCCGTGATGCGATGCAGACGCTGCCTTATCACGGCTCAGACTTCATCATTTGTGTCATAGTACAAGGAGCTTCATCCTTTTGGACATTATGAGAACTCGAAATAGTTTAATCTAGTCTGGTTACTGGCTAACTACGGAGAACAGATTACTAATAAAGGTAATGAGGTGGTCGGGAGCACCAATTTCTGTTTGCACACTCCTCAGTTCTTTCTATAGATCGCAGTCGAAAGTCCTTGCTAAAGTCAAAGAAAAAGGAAACACAGGAGTACTGAATTCTTTGTAGTTTTTAATTAGCTGTCTGACATTGAGAATATTCTCTCGTGTTCCTTTATTATGCACATACTGTGCTTGCTCTGGTGGTATTTATTTATGTAAGTAGGTTCTCAGATGTTCATGAATGACATTTAGAAGAATCTTGCTGGAATTTGCAATGTAGCTCTCATAACGCTGTGTATTACTTATGAAAAGGAGTCGTTACCAACATGGTCCATCCTCTATCCACGTTCCGTTATTCCTTATGCCGTTACACATCTCATGTATGATTTTAAAACCAAGATCTCCAAATGCTTTGATCATTGCAGCAGTAATAAAGTCAGATCCTGGTGGTTTGCTATTTTTTATTGACCTGTAGTTTTTCCAATTTCCCGACTGCAATGTCTGCACGACCAAGCTCTCCATTTTATCCATTCATATCTTGTTGCAGTACGTTCTTGCCTATCAGAGGATAGTACTATGTTGGTTACACGTGTGCTGCCTTCGTATTCCACAGCCCATTTACTTGGTTTGAAGGATCTTGTTAGGTTCTTTATTTCATTGAATATGCACTTGGACTCGTTTCCATCCCGGAATTTTGTAACTCTCTGAAATGTATGAGTGATGTAATTATATTTGTCCCTCTAGCAGCTTCTCTGCAGATGTGCTGTTATCTAGATGATCGGCCAAAAGTGTCTTTTGGAATCGACTCCTAAGAATTTCAATTTGAGCTGAGAACCTCCGCAGGAGCAAGAGGACACCGAGGCTCTTCTATCCATCGCCAACATCCTCCTGCCGACACTGTGATATCGCAGCCGGCAACCGGAGCACAACGCGGATATCGTAGCTGGTGGGCCTCTCCGCAAAGCCGCTGTTGCCGAGGGGGCGGCCGACTCGCGCCGCACAGCTCCGAGGCGGCGTGCCATACACACGAGGCGCAGCGCCTGCCGCCGACAGCACTACACTACGAATGATCACGAATAATGGTGAGATGTGTCATCAGCCCTATCCTCTCCCTTAATGACTAAATCGTGTCGATGCCCAGTCAAATCGTATTTGACACCTAATTTTGTTTACGTTTGTGTAAACGGTACTGAAATAAACACATTTCTTTCAGGTTTTAATCATATAAGTAATCTGTTCCATTCGTGCATCAAGTACTTAATCTTATATCCTTTTGTATTAGGTTTCATTTAATTGCTGATATCATGTAACTGCTGATCCCAGAGTTGAGTGATCTCACTGGTAATTTTATTGAATTGTCTCATTATGAGAGTACGAAAGGGAGACCTCTTTTAATTGTTAGACACAATTCAAAATCCAAGATTGCACAAAATACTTTTTATTCAAGACAAACGATTTCAACAGTCTTAGCTGTCACCACCAGGACGTCAACATTATTTTGGTAGTAAAACATGTTCATTTTACGTTGAGCCTCATGCACAAGATGTTAAGTGGATAAAACTCAGCACATTATAAACGTTTGTCATCGCTACAATATCTAAAAACACACTGCACCTTGTCCAAAAGTCCCTATCCATATACAATCTGCTCACAGATGCCTGTTGAATGATACAGATACCATACACAATACCACATCTGTGTGCATACACTGGACACATACCAAACAGTATGAACCCATTTTAAATGGCTTATTAGGTTCAATTTATACACAATGCAAAGGGATCTTAATTGCACAGGATCTCACAATCCTAGGAGCAAGCTTCCAGATATCGCCATTACCATCACTACCAACCAAGCTAAAATTTCGAACAAGGACCCTACCCCCAACTCGGCCGCAGAAGGGTCTCCTTCCCGATTATACCATCTCTCTTGACGGCGAAGGTCTGGGTCGATGTTTTTTCTAGCTGTAACTCAGTTTTCATTAATCAGACAAGGGGTAAGCCGTTCAGGCAACAGATCGTTTATACTACACAGATTAGGCAGGGGCGAATGAAGGGTATAAAAAAACACCAAAGATGCAGGAATTTCTTTAGAAGCCTCATGCTGTACTGAATTGAAGACAGTGTTAATCCGGGGGATGGATATGTCCTCTATTGTCTGATTCTTTGCTGATAAATATTTCATGCGGTCTTAAGGTTACGATTAACAGTCTAAGGGTGAGGGTAATAGGCGGTGGTCGCAACTTGCTTAATGGCATTACCAAAACAATACTGCTTAATCATACAACGTAGGCTTTCACAGCCGGTGTTGTCTCCAGTTGAACCTTCCGGGCTGAGAGGCCGTGGTCGTCTCCATCTGCGAAAGACGTCTTCTGAGGTCGTCCGGCTACTGCAGTAGACGGACGACCTCAGAAGTTGTCTCCCGCAGACGGAGACGAAACGTTAGGTGAAAATTTTATTCATCGACCACGGCCTCTCAGCCCGGAAGTTTCAACTGGAGAATACTGCTTAAATTCTCCTGAAGCAAAGGCGGGGGCATTATCACTAAAAAGCGCCTTTGGCAGACCGAACCAGAAAAGGATAAATAGTTAGCGAGGCGGTAACCCCTCTCCTTAACAAAACCCACGTAGAACGAGGAAAGGCATGCAAGACAACTGACATACAACGGTTCCCAGCTCCTTTTCCAGGCAGGGGACCCGAACAATCAATGAAGACTTCAGCCACAGTGCTCTTCTCAACTTCAGAATGCAATAAACCTTTACGTGAGTTGGAATTCGGGTTCGCCATTTTTCAAGATACACACCTCTGAACTAATCGGCGAATATTCTCATACCAGGACGGCAATACAAGATGAGCACGGACCTTAGCAAGGGTTTTATAAAGGCCCAGACGCCCTCCTAATAAGGAACTACGAAAATAACAAAATTCTGATGCATACGTTCAACATATTTTGGGCTCAGTCAATTTACCAACGTCACGACAAAGTCTACCGTTTCTCAAAGAATAACGAGAAGTTGCTCACCCGATAGCAACCGCCTTCTTATAGGACCTAAATAAGGAACTTGGTTCTGCTTGTCCTGAGATCAGAAAATAATTGAGGTATCTCACTCAAGACGTAAAAACGGTGACTGAACAATACTCATCGGATTCGTGGGCGCCCTCTTCAAATATGCGGCTGAGCGCATCGACTACCTTATTATCTGAAATGATATGGTGAACCTTGAAACAAAAGGCAGATATACGGATCTCCCATCGCGCAATCCTACGTCTTTCTTGGGCGAGCCAAAACCCAATTTAAGGCCTAGTTTTCAGCCTCTACGGAAATTTCTCTGTGTTCAAGATAAAATTTATACTTTTCAAAAAGGAACAAAGCATCCAGAGAGACACAAATATACATCGAATACTTAAGTTCAGGTCTCACCAGTCTTCACGAGAAGCCGGCCGGTGTAGCCGAGCGGTTCTACGCGCTTCAGTCTGGAACCGCGCGACCGCTACGGTAGCAGGTTCGAATCCTGCCTCGGGCATGGGTGTGTGTGATGCCCTTAGGTTAGTTAGGTTTAAGTAGTTCTAAGTTCTAGGGGACTGATGACCTTAGATGTTAAGTCCCATAGTGCTCAGAGCCATTTGAACCATTTTTTTTCCTTCACGAGGCAAAGGCAATACTCCTCTTTTAACTTCCTGTAAGAGGACTGCAACCACCCCGGAATTACTCGCGTCGGTCTGGAGATCAAACCCCTTTTCGAAATTAGAATTTGCTAATACTGGCAACTTATCAAATGTGGCCTGCTGGCTCTTCCCAATCAAATTCCCGTCCTTTCTTACGAAGATCGTTAAGAGGGGCGGCTACCTGAGCAATATTGGGGACAAACTTCCGAAAATAGTTAGCTATCCCGATAAGTAGGGCGATTCGCTTTTTTGTTATAAGGAGGACGAAACGTTTTAAGATATGAATTATGTTCTTGATCGTTTCAGATTCCATCTTTAGAAAACGGACGTCCCAAAAATCTGATGCTTGGCGAGAGAGACTATAGAATGTTTCACCATCAAACCAGCAAACCGAAGCCTCAGTAAGACCTGTTGAAGATGCTGAAGATGTTCAGCAATGGAGCAACTATACACAACAAAAACGCAGTTGAACTTTATATCCGCCAAAACATGATCTAAAAGCCATGAAAGCACCGTAGCTCCTGCGGCTAGGCCAAGGGACACACGGTTGAATTCATACCAGTTCCAGACCTTACAGAAAATCTGGAATCCTCACTCAAGGGTATCTCATATTAATCCTGATTTAAATCAAGCACAGAAAAATAGGATTTTTATTAAAAAGGAAACTCCTCCAGCTGTACTTAAGATTTCACATTAATTTGGCTACTAATTTCTGAGTCAACGCCATCTTCAGGCCCTATATAACACACCATAAATAAAACAAACAATGTGAGACATCAGTAGTCTGTGAGCTATTATACAAAATAAGTATATTATAAACATATTATATAAAGCAAGAATTCATTAAAAGTAGTGACATTTCGACCATTTCCTTTAAAATGCAATTAGAGGGAGCTGTTGAGAGTAAAAGCTGTAGGGGGGAAAAAGGTTGGGATACATCCATGAGCAGGTTGCAATTACTACTCTGAGATGGTCACAGAGAAGTAAGATACAGATGTACTAATAAATGAAGAGCTATGTTTATAGTTCTCTGATGCTACAGTTACTGCGATAGTAAACAGCTTATTACGACGTATCTAAAAATGGCGATCACAGAAATTAAGAATAAATACACAGTACAAGGAATGTAACTCTAAAGAAACCATATATAACAGAAGAAATATTTCAGTTGATCAACTAAAGAAGGAAGTACAAAAATATTAAATGAAGATCAGGAATATTAAAAATCAATTTAATGAGAACACAAAAATAATCCTCCAAAAGAACGACTAGCCTGAGGAACCTGGCAAGTAATTTTTAAATGAAATCCAGAAATAATGTCCAGAATGAAACAAATTTTTACTACTACTAGATTTTTACATTAATATCTCAATATATATGATGAGATGGTACCTCCTAATTGATTATGGCACAGTTTGCGTGGATGAAAAAGACATCTAACAGAAAAGTACTCATCTATTTTTAGTTTCCAATATGAATTGGCATCTTTCCTATCACTGACAGAGTGTACGTGATTCTAGTTGGTTCACCTATCAATATGAAGGTTTCTGAGATACAGAAGAAAACTAAACTTTCAACATGAACTGCACTGCATTTGTGGCCAACAGCTAACCCCTCTGTACCTATCTAGGCAAGAGCGATTTGAGTACGGATGGAGCTGATGATATGTGACCTGCAATGTCCTCTGCAATGTTGAATACACAGCAGCGGCCTCCTCATGGTATCGAGATGTGGATCAGCGTCTTGTTGCTGCTGTGACTGCCCACGCTATCCTGTATGTGCAAAACTAATGTCCGGACTGCTGGACGAAATACAAAACTTGGCTAGCACTCAGTCGCATGGACCGTAGCAAAAACAACCGCTTTCCCTCGAAGCCAAAACGCGATTGTTTAATTTCCGTAGCTATCAGACGGAGTTGGTGTGGTATCTAGGAAGCCTGCATTCAGGCTCGCTAGACCAACACTCAAACAAATTATATTAATGAACTTTACTACAAAATAAGTAAATGACAATACTTAACTTTGACAATTACACAGAATTGTTCCAAGCAAACGGCGACATAGAAAATAAACAATCCTCTTCAGTATAAAGAATCACAAGACTGTGCTGCATAGACAGTAAAAGCGTAGTAACTAGCGTTCACGCTGCTATACAAGCTAATCTTGAAGCTGCTATTCAACTGGGCTGTCACCAGTCAGTCGCAGTCCTCTTCATGTCGGGGCCGCTGTTGTTTCGTTGTCGTCCTGGAGAGGGTACGATCAGCGCACGATTGTCTGACATCTTCTCACACCCATCTCGTTCCCATCGTTCCCGACTGGCGTGGCGGCTCTTGACTTTACGCCGTAACACTTGGCGCTCCGCAGCAGGGCCCGTCCAATAGTAAACATTTTATTATGAACCAACGAGTCATGGTCACTCCAGCTCGTTGTCTGGATGCCCAGTGGCTGTCCAATCAGCGATGCTTTTGGGAGGCGCCCATTGACTGGGGTCAATAGCCCGGGCACCAAACAGGCGCTATTTTTAGAATTCGCGGAAGGTCCTTCTGCTGCCTGTCGACAAGGCCTCCATTGTCTGGTGCGGGCGTCCGTTCTAGGGTAAGACCGATCAAATGGACGCATGGACGCTTTTGCACAGGACGCCGAGCGAGGTGGCGCAGTGGTTAGCACACTGGACTCGCATTCGGAAGGACGACGGTTCAGCCCCGCGTCCGGCTATCCTGATTTAGGTCTTCCTTGATTTCCCTGAATCGCTCCAGGCAAATGCCAGGATAGTTCGTTTGAAAGGGAACGGCTGACTCCGTTCCCCATCCTTCCCTAATCCGCTAGGACCGATGACCTTGTTGTTTGGCCTCTCCCTCAGCTCAATCAATCAACCAAGAATAATACAGAGAAGGACGGAAATATTGCTGAGTATATCTTACATGACATCCAGTTCGGCTATAGGAAATGTAAAGGCACCAGAGAGGCGGTTCAGACGTTACGTTTGGTAATGGAAGCAAAACAGGAAAAAAAGCAGATCATAGAATCTGCAGACATTAAGAAAGTGTTCAACACTGTAAAATGGTCCAAAATGTTCGAAATTCTGTGAAAAATAGGGGTGAACTGAAGTGGATGATAGGTAACAAGAACCAAGAGGGAACAGTAAGATTGGAAAACCTAAAACAAAGCGCTCGTATTAGAAATCGTTTGAGGCAAGAATGTAGTCTTTCGTCACTACTGTTCAATGTGTACAGCGAATAATCAATGATGGAAGTAAAAGGAAGGGCCATGAGAGGGATTAAAACTCGTAGTGAAAGGACATCAGTGATACGATTCGCTAATGATACAGCTGTTCTCAGTGAAAGTGAAGAAGAATTAGATGGTCAGCTGAATGAAATGCACAGTCTAATGAGTGCAGAATATGGATTTAGAATAAATGGCGAAAGTAATGAGAAGTAGCAGAAATGAGATCAGCGAAAAAATTTACATCATAATTGGGGAATATGAAGTAGACGAAGGAACACTGCTAACCAGGCGCTAAAAGAACCCATCATCGACGGTGCAAAGTGGACATTAAAAGCCGACTTTTAATACCTTGGTAGCTATTCTGTGATATCTAAACAGATGGCCTATCACCCTGACCCTTTTTACCAGGGTTTTCTCTATGTTTCTTTTTCCTCATGCTCTACCTTAACAATGCACCTAATTTTCAACGTTAGTCTTTAGCACCATACGTTGAATGCTTCGATTCTCTTCTGTTCCGCTTCGCCCACAGTCCATGTTTCAATACCGTACAATTCTGTGCTCCAAACGTACATCCTCTGGAAGAATCTTCCTCAAATTGAAGCGTATGTTTGATACTAGTAGACTATTCTTGGTCAGGAATGTCCTTTTTGTCCGTGCTTCGTCTTCCTTGCACCGTCCGTTATGGACTATTTTGCTGCCAAGGTAGCTGAATTCTTTAACTTCGTCTACTTCGTGATCAGAAATTCAATGAAAAGTTTCCCACTGTTCTCATTTCTGCTATTTATCATTACTTTGTTCTCTCTTCGATTTATTCTCAATCCATATTCTATACTCATGGAATTCTGATTCACTTTCACTGGAGATAGCAATGTCATCGCGATCTTTGATATCATTTGGTCTTGAATGTAAATTCCACTCTTGAACCTTTTATTTCCATCATTGCTTGCATAATGTCCAAATTGATCAATGTGAACATAATACTACTTTCCTGTCTTAGCCTTTAAATCGAATACTTCGTTTTTGGTCGTCCACTCTTGTTGTTTCTCCCTGGCTCTTGCACATATTGTGTAGTACCCGTCTTTCCCTATAGTTTGAGCCTATTTTTCTCAGAATTTCGAACATTTTGGGCTATTTGACATTGCCAAACTGTTTTTCCAGTTTGATAAATCCTACTAACTTGTCTCAATATTTCTTTACTCTTGATTCCTTAATCAAATGCAACGTCAGAACTGCCTGTCTGCTGCCTTTACTATTGCTAGAGCCAAACTGATCGTCATCTAGCACATCCTCAATTTTCTTTACAGTTGTTCCGTATATTGTTCTTGTTAACATTTGGATGAATGAGTTTTTAAGCTAATTGTGTGATAATCCTTGTGCTTGTCGGCTCTTGCTGTCTTCGGTATTGCGTGGATGATGTTTTCCGAAAGACAGATGGGATATCGCCAGACTCATACACAATACACAATAACGTGAGTAGTCGTTTTGTTCCTCTTTCTTTCTACGAGTTTAGAAATTGTGATGGAATGTTATCCATCACTTTTCCGTTATTGGAACTTAAGTCTACAAAAGCTCTTTTAAGCGAAGTTTGCATTTCATCGATGGATGTCTTGATTTTTCTATATGCTGAGCCAGTTTCTGCGACAATAATTTTTCCCCGATTTCTTCACATTTTTCATTTACCCGTTTTTCCTTAGCTTCCCTATTTTTCCTATTTATTTATTTCCTAAATGACTGGTATTCCTGTACTCTTGGATTTCGCTCGTAATTTTTGTACGCCCTAGTTTCATTGATCAACCGAATTATTTCTTCTGTTACCCATGGTTTCTTCACAGTTACCTTGTTTGTAGCTGTGGTTTTCTGTCCAAGTACTGAGATTGCCCTCTTAAGACATGTCCATTCTTCATCAAATGAACTACATATTGGGCTATTCCTTGCGACTGTAGCTACATAGCTTATCCCTTAATTCCTTAGTACTTCCGTATCGCTCTTCTTTGTCCATAGATTCATCCTGCCTAGTCTCGTAAAATCAGCCTACTCCTCGTCACTGCTAAATTGCGATCTGTGTCTGTATCTGTCTTACAATCCAGTATCTGATTTCGCAATCTCTGCCTGAACTTCATGTAACCTGACATCTTCCTGTACCTCTCGGCCTTTTCCAAGTATACTTCCTCGTCTTTCTTGAATAGAGTACTCGCTATTACCAGCTGAAAGTTATTGGAGAACTCAATTAGTCTTTCTCCTCTCTTATTCCTACCACCATTTCTTCTGCTCCTTCCTTTACAATAGCAATCTCCCTGAATTTTCCGTTCTACACCCTCATACACTTTCTCTATAACTTCACCTTCATCTTGCAACGTTGGCCTGTATATCTGAACTGTTGTTGTCGGTGTTGGTTTGCTGTCGATTCTGATGAGGCGAACCCTATTAAGGAACTCTCTTCCATTCATTCCTGTTGGTAACTAATTCTAGTCCCATTATGCTATTTTATGGTTTTTTTGTGGTCACCTCCTCCTTGGAAGTCCTTTCCCGGAGTTCCGAATGTGGGTATCCATTTGAAATCCTTTACCTCTGCAGAGATCATTATGACTCTTTTTCAGTTACAGTCTACGTCTCCTGTGGATACACGTTACGTATCTTTCATGCAGTGGTTCCCACTGCCTTCTGCATCTTCATGCCCTTGATTACTGCTAACTGTTCTACCATTCAAAGCCTGTTTCAAAGGGCAAGAGAGTGCCTTCAATCTGTGACCTCTCCTTCCCCGTCTTTGACAAGTCTCTTGGCAGACTGTGGGTGACTTCTCGTGCCAGAAGTCCATGACCACGATTGGTGATGATTTTTATAAAAAAACCAATGATAACGAGATTTGAACTCGGCACTGAGTAAGTTTTGATTTCTAGGCAAAGACGTTACTTCTATCCCACGACTGATTTCCTTACATTAGAGAGAAATCAATGGGTCAGGTGAAAACAATGAGCCGACATTCCCCAACTTTTTGCAGTCGCCAAGAGCGCTGTAGCAGCCAATGGCAGGAAGACTTCGAAATTCTCTAGCCTAATAAGTAGAAGAAATCCATCAGGTTTCCAAACAGATTGTATAAAAGAAGTCGTACTACCTTCCGTTCCCCTCCTCCCCTCCCCCCAACAGCCGCTCCGCCTCATGTCCCGCTGACTATAACGACATTGGACATTGTCGTGGTGGGACAGCCTAGCAACCTAGTATGCACTAAGCCAACCGGGAAGGCCAGGTAGCTAGCCTGCCAGCTGGCTGGAGGCGACGGTAACCGAAATATATGACTTTTCATGCTTTCCCTACCGATCTGTTGCAAATACGCTTCTAGGGTTTGACGCCGGATCGTATTGTGTAAATCGCACAATATTTCTTCGATGCAACTGCTCGACATCATCAGGTGATGGTAGCTGCTGCTGTCAATGCTGCAAGGCGCGACTGATGATAATCGCGCCGCCTGGAATCCAGCACTGGCTGCCATTAAATCAAAAACAGGGAAAACAAGAACTTCTGTTTCCTCAAGTGACGCAACGCTTAGCTGAGATTTAGTTCAGACTTTAACCGCATGAGCGTCCCGCAGCACAGTTATTAACCATAGCGCGCGCGTGGATGGCCTTTCTGCAGCTCCCAGTAGGGGGCACCAGGAGCGTCGTTTCCTCCAACTATGAGCGTCTTCCCGCGCAAGCGTATTGCCTGCTCCCGTCATGATAAATTCCGACGCCGCCGCGCGATTATCACCCGTCGCACCTTGCAGCAATGACAGCAGCAGCTACCACCACCTGATGATGTCGAGCAGTTGCATCGAAGAAATATTGTGCGATTTACACAATACGATCCGGCGGCAAATCCGAGAAGCGTATTTGCAACCTAAATATAGTCCGCAATGTTGGAGACAGCATGAACATCATTAGTCATATCATTAGTCGACATTTATTGCAGAACTCAATTACCCTCCCTCTTCTCTCACTTCTAGCACGATGCCAAATTCATCCATAACCCGTGCTCCTACTCCTTCCCTTGCAACCTTGCAATCCGTCATGAATCAGGCGCGTTGCCACGGTTCGCATGGCTGCTCCCGTCGGAGGCCCGACTCCTCCCTCGGGCAGGGTGTGTGTGTTGTCCTTAGCGTAAGTTAGTTTAAATTTGATTAAGTATCGTGTAAGCCTAGGGACCGATGACCTCAGCAATTTTATCCATAGGAAGTTACCACAGATTTCCAAAATATGGCTCTGACCACTATGGGACTTAAATTCTGAGGTCATCAGTCCCCTGGAACTTAGAACTACTTAAAGCTAACTAACCTAAGGATATCAGCCAACGCGTAATGGAAATATTTTAGATCTGGTAGCCACGAACAGACCAGACCTCATCGACGGTGTCAGTGCTGAGACAGGAATTAGTGATCACGATGTTGTCATTACGACTATGGTTACAAAAGTTAAAATGTCGGTCAAGAAGACTAGGACAGTATTCTTACTAGAAAGAGCAGATACGCAGTTGTTAGCATCCCACTTAGTAAATGAATCGACTTCATAGACTTCCAGTACGATGGACGTGGAAGAATTATGGGCAAGTTTTAAAGACATTGTAAATCACGCATTGGACAAGTATGTGCCGGAAAAGTGGGTTACGGACGGAAAAGACCCACCGTGGCTTAACAGCGTGTAACGCCGGAAATGCATATCCTCCTATTTCCATCTATTGTACTATAATTTTTTTCCTTGTTTTGTTACCTCAATATATGACATTTCTGTGTCTTTACATATTGTAATTGTTTTACTATTTGTATATATATATTTATGCATTTATGTCGATGTATAATTGGTTTGTTTCGTAAATATTATTTGTATTTTTACGTTGGGTCTTGCCTAGGGAGAACTGCTATCGAACGATTACATTGACAGGTCGTGTGAAGAATCAAAGAGTGTAGGATCTTTGGTAGTGTTAACTCTGCCGCGTGGAGCGCGGGCAGAGCAGTGAGAGTCTGGCTGGAGTAGCGAGTGGAGCAGGTGTGTTGTGTGACGCTCCCGCGAGTTGCCGCGCTTTCGGGGTTTGGCAGCATGTAATTGCGCTCGACTCGCGATGATAGTTTCTTACATGGTGTCGCGGACGGGAAGCATTAGCTGGCGCACATCAAGAGCCCGTTTCGCCTGGTGACCGTGTCGAGAAGAAGGCGCGCCAACATCCAGCTTCTGCAGCAGCGACGGCCGACAATGAGTGACTGTCGCCACCTCCTCGATCGACGGCTTCAAACCTTCAATCAACCAACAAGGAAGACTAAAAGCACGTAAAGTTTCAGAACTGTATGGCAGACCTCAGCTTCTCAAATTGTTCCATTTGCCTCGCAAAATTACAGCAACTTAGCATGAACCTTCGTTGCGCATTGTCCCAATTGCATTGCCAAGCAGGGTCCCTTCCTTTTCCGAAATGAACCCGAGTGTCGTTGAAATTCAAACGCCAGCATAATTCCATTTCACTGCTTTAATGTCAAAGTTCAATTTAAGTATTCATAGCTGGCTACAATAGTTAGATTACACAAGCACAAATTAAGAGTGCGAGTTTTGTTACCGTATTTTAGCTTACCTGTGACTGCAGCTCAGCTTGGTACGTACTAAATTTTACTATTGTTAATTGTTCAGAATCGTTTAATTAAAGTTCAAAGTTAAATCTCTTCTTTCTCAATTGCGTAGATTGAAGTAGCTTTAGAAATGATTGTTGAGGTAGTCCAAGACTAACTGTATTTCGATGTGCTTCAGAAAGAAAGCTCACTATTAACTTCAGTCACTAAATTAACTTTCGATTTTCCGGTTTCATTAATTCTTTTGCTAAATTAAGTGTAGCGAAATTTATTACTTCTGACAAACTTTCAGTTTTCACACTACACGTGTCAACCTTCAGTTGCCACGCTTCTAGTGCTAATTATATGTGTAATAACCTTTCTTTTTCAGTTATTATAGTAATTGTCCATAGGACTGGCGACCGTAATTTCCCCCAAATCTCAAATATCTAATTACCGCTAGTTGATTGTTAACGTAACGGCTGCACATTTACTTTCTTTATTAACTTTATCCCTATTTCAAAATTAATTTCCACCAGTTTCACTTGCATTTTTCCTTTCATTTAGATGTAACCCTTTCCTCCCTCTTTACCGACAGGTTAACTTCGGTGACGATTGCTTTTCCAAAATTCCCATTAGGTACACTAGGTTTAATTTTTCACTGTCATTAAGGTCGATAAGTGAGGGGGAGGTTACAAGCGCAATTCGGAGAAAGCTCAGGAAGCAAAGACAGTTCCTCTCGCGGTACAAGAGAGATCGGGAGAATGAGGACAGGCAAAAGTTAGTAGAGATTCGTGTTACTGTAAAAAGAGCTATGCGCGAAGACTTCAACCACTACCACCGTCATACCTTAGCAAAAGATCTTGCTGAAAACCCAAGGAAATTCTGGTCTTACGTAAAATAGGTAAGCGGGTCGAAGGCTTCCATCCAGTCACTCACTGATCAGTCTGGCGTGACACGGAAGACAGCAAAACGAATGCTGAAATTTTAAATTTAACGTTTGAGAAATCTTTCACGCAGGAGGATCGTACAAACATACAGCCGTTTGAGTCTCGTACAGATTCCCGTATGGAGGACATAGTGATAGACATCCGTGGGGTTGTGAAGCAGCTGAATGGGTTGAAAATAAATAAATCGCCAGGTCCTGATGGGATTCCATTTCGGTTTTACAGAGAGTACTCTACTGCATTGGCTCCTTACTTCGCTTGCATTTATCGCGAATCTCTAGCCCAACGTAAAGTCCCGAGCGACTGGAGAAAAGCGCAGGTGACGCCTGTATATAAGAAGGGTAGAAGGACGGATCCTCAAACTTACAGACCAATATCTTTAACATCGGTTTGTAACAGGATTCTCGAACATATTCTCAGTTAGAATATAATGAATTTCCTTGAGACAGAGAAGTTGCTGTCCATGCATTAGCACGGCTTTAGAAAGCATCGTTCCTGCGAAACCCAACTCGCCCTTTTTTCACATGATATCTTGCGAACCATGGATGAAGGGTATCAGACGGATGCCATATTCCTTGACTTCCGGAAAGCGTTTGACTCGGTGCCCCACTGCAGACTCCTAAGGTACGAGCATATGGGATTGGTTCCCAAACATGTGAGTGGCTCGAAGACTTCTTAAGTAATAGAACCCAGTACGTTGTCCTCGATGGTGAGTGTTCATCGGAGGTGAGGGTATCATCTGGAGTGCCCCAGGGAACTACGGAAGGTCCCCTGTTGTTTTCTATCTACATAAATGACCTTTTGGATAGGGCGGGTAGCAATGTGCGGCTGTTTGCTGATGATGCTGTGGTGTACGGGAAGGTGTCGTCGTTGAGTGACTGTAGGAGGATATAAGATGACTTGGACAGGATTTGTGATTGGTGTAAAGAATGGCAGCTAACTCTAAATATAGATAAATGTAAATTAATGCAGATGAATAGGAAAAAGAATCCCCTAATGTTCGAATACTCCATTAGTAGTGTAGCGCTTGACACAGTCACGTCGATTAAATATTTGAGCGTAACATTGCAGAGCGATATGAAGCGGGACAAACATGTAATGGTAATTGTGGGGAAGGCGGATAGTCGTCTTCGGTTCATTGGTGGAATTTTGGGAAGATGTGGTTCATCTGTAAAGGAGACCGCTTATAAAACACTAATACGACCTATTCTTGAGTACTGCTCGAGCGTTTGGGATCCCTATCAGGTCAGATTGAGGGAGGACATAGAAGCAATTCAGAGACGGGCTGCTAGATTTGTTACTGGTAGGTCTGATCATCACGCCAGTGTTACGGAAATGCTTCAGGAAGTCGGGTGGGAGTCTCTAGAGGAAAGGAGGTGTTCTTTTCGTGAATCGCTACTGAGGAAATTTAGAGAACCAGCCTTTGAGGCTAACTGCAGTACAATTTTACTGCCGCCAGCTTACATTTCGCGGAAAGACCACAAAAATAAGATAAGAGAGATTAGGGCTCGTACAGAGGTGTATAGGCAGTAATTTTTCCCTCGTTCTGTTTGGGAGTGGAACAGGGAGAGAAGATGCTAGTTGTGGTACGAGGTACCCTCCGCCACGCAGCGTATGGTGGATTGCGGATTATGTATGTAGATGTAGATGTAGATCACACAAATCCATGCCCGAAGTAGGATTCGAACCTGCGACCGTAGAGGTCGCGCGGTTCTAGACTGTAGCGCCGAGAACCGCTCGGCCACACAGATTTAAATAAAAAATGTCTTCCTCAAATTAAGGGCTATGTTTTGTACTAGTAGTATTCTCTTGGACAGGAGTGCCCTTTTTCCCAGTGCTAGTCTGCTTTTAATGTCCACCTTGCTCCGTTCGTCATTGTTTATTTTGCTCTCTAGGTAGAAGAATTCCTTAACGTCATTTACTTCGTGACCATCAGTCTCGATATTAATTTTATCGCTGTTCTCATTTCTGCTACGTATCATTACTTTCATCTTTCTTCGATTTACTCTCAATACATATTCTGTACTTATTAGACTTCATTCCGTTCAACAGATCATGTAACACTTCTTTACTTTCACTGAGGATAGCAATCTCGTCATCGAATCGTATCACTGATATTTCACCTTAATTTTAATTCCACATTTGAAACTTTCTTTTATTTTCGTCAGTACTTCTTCGATGTACAGTTAGGACACTGTGGGCGAAAGGCTAAATCCCTGTCTTGGATCTTTTTTAATCCGAGCACTTCCTTCTTGGTCTTCCACTGTTATTATTTCCTCTTGGCTTTTGTACAGGGTGTACATCACCCGTCACTCCCTAGAGCTTACTCACATTTTCCTCAGAATTTCGGACATCTTGCAACATTTGACATTGTTGAAGGATCCTCTCAGGTCGACAAATCCTATGTGCGTATCCTTATTTTTCTTTAGTCTTGTTTCCAACGTCAGAATAACTCTTTGGTGCCTTTATCTTTCCTAAAGTACAACTAATCGTCGTTTAACACATTCACAACTTTCTTTTCCATTTTTATGCATATTATTCTTGACAGCAACCTGAATGCATAAACTGTTAAGCTGATTGTGCGATAATTCACGCAATTGTCAGCTCTTGCAGTCTTCGGAACTGTGTGGGTGATATTTTTCCGAAAGTCAGACGGTGTATCGCCAGACTCCTACATTTTACACACAACCGTGAATAGCTGTTTTGTGCCACGTGCTCCAATGATTTTAGAAATTCTGATGAAATGATATCTATTCCTACTTCCTTATTTGATCTTAAGTGTTCCAAAGATCTTTTAAATACTGATTCTAATACTGGATCCCCTACCTGTCTTAAAGCGACACCTGTTTCTGCTTCTATGACATCGGAAACGTCTTCACCATCATAGAGGTCTTCACTCTTCTCTTTGCACTTATCCGCTCTCTCCTCTGAATTTAATAGTCGAATTACCATTGAACTCTTTATGTTGCCATCCTTGCTTTTAATGTCACCGAAGGTTGTTTTGACTTTCCTGTATACTAAGTCAGCCCTTCGGACTGTTACTTCTTTTTCGATATCTTCACACTTTTCAAACACCATTTCGTCTTAGCTTCCATGCACATATTGTTTATTTTATTCCTCAGGGACTATTTGTGAATTTCCCTGAACATTTTTGTACTTCCTTCTTTCATCGATCAACTGAAGTATTTCTTCTGTTACATATGATTTCTTCGCAGCTACCTTCTTTCTACCTACGATTTTCTCTCCAATATCTGTGATTTCACTTTTTAGAAATGTCAATTCCTCTCCAACTAAGCCGCCTATCGGGATATTTCTTACTGCAGTTTCTATAACCTTACAGAATTTCAAGCATTTCTCTTCAAGCATTCCTTAATAATTTTGTATCCCACTTCTTTGAGTTTTGATGCTTCTTGACTAATCTCTTAAACTTCAGTCCACTCATCATCACTGCTTGATTGTGATCTAAGTCTATATCTGCTCCTGGGTACGTCTGTCATTCCATTACCTGATTTCGTCATCTCTGTCTGGCCATTTTGTAATCTAATTGAAATCTTCCCATGTCTCCCACCATTTTCCAGGTGAACCTCCTCCTCTTATGATTCTTGAACAGAATATTCGCTATTGGTAGCTGAAATTTATTACGGAATTCAGTCTTTCTTTTCTTTCATCCTTGTTGCAAAGTCCGTGTTCTTTCGTAACTCTCTCTTTCATCCACTCCTTCCCTACATCCGCATTCCACGCACTCCAGTCCCCCATGACTACGAGATTTTCATCTCCCTTTACCTACTGCATTACCCGCTCAATATTCTCATACACTTTCTTAGCATTTTCAGCTTGGGACATCGACATATATACCTGAACAATCGTTATTGGTGTTGGTTCGCCGTCGATTCTGATGAGAACAATCTTATCACTGAACTTTTCATAGTAACACAGACTCTGCCCTACCTTCCTTCTCATAACAAATCCTACTCCCATTTTCTGCTGCTGTTGATATTCCGGAATCTTTCGTCAATGGAGAGATCATCACGACATATTTTCAGTTACAGACCACATGTTCTGTGGCTTTACAGTCTGTGTCTTTGATGTTATGGTTTCCATTGCCTTCTGCAGTCTTATGCCGTTGATTAGTGTTTCCCACCCCAAGGGCACGAGAGTGCCCTGAACGTCTTTGTTTCCCTCTCCCTCTTGGGTAAGGCCGTTGGCGGAGTGAGTCGTATGCCGGATGCCTTCGGCAGGCAGTGCTGATTTTTAGTTAAACCCTAAGCGGTGGCGGGGCTCGAACATGAGACCGAAGACTTCAGATTATTAATCAATGACGCTACTCCTACACCACAGGTCATAGGTTATTTGCCTACTAAATACTGTCAAGAGCAACACACATAATCAAAAAGCCATTCTATTTTACTATTCCTTATCGGGTTTAAGGAGATTTCCCAAAGACGTTTAGGTCAGTGCTGTACTAAGCCCTAAACTCAGCCTCCAAAAACACAATAGAAGAACGACAATAACACACAGAGCAATGCATACACGATTCACAGACGAACAACCCAATCGAGTTGCTTCCCACAGCGTTAGCAGACGGCTGTGGCAATAGGACGGGCGTCCAGCCTAAAGTTAAAAGCAAGAATAGATATTCCAGAATCGTGAAATGGAAACCGAACCTTATAGCCATGGGACAACAGTAATCAGGGAACAATATGAAAATCAAGAAGAAGAACAAAAATAGACATTTCAAATGTTTAGTGAGGGACTAACTTCCCTCCATTAGTATTTCTGCGAAACAACATATTTATATGTGTGGTAATAAATCTGCCCTTTGTTCTTTCTATGCCAGCCAAAATTATTTGTTGAATTCAGAGGTTCGTTTCTTCTGTTCTTGAAGCCATTCAGTGGTTTCTCTCTTCTTTGAACCATTCCTGTTAGTTTATAATATAAATTTTTCCGCTTATTTGTGTTTACTCAGTAGTTTCCAGCATCATTCAACATTTATTGCAATGATTTCATTATAAAAATAAGTATTTCATATAAAATGGCAGACTGTTCACAATTATAGCACTGCTTTTCACTATTATTTGTGAGGGAAATTTTAAGTTACGTGTACAGCATCCCAAAAGAAAGTGGATTTAGCATGTCTCTCTTGGCTTCAAAGGTAGAAAATACTGACATCAAACTGTGCACACATACATACATAGCACAGCAATACCTGAAATGTGTAGCATGGGAAAGTTGCAAGAATATGTAAGTATTTAAGAGTAATGAGATTGAATTTTGCTGCTCAATAACTGCACATGCCAATTAGGAAACAACAGGGTCAATAAAGTAGAATCGTGACATTATGTATTCCACAGACCTTTAGTAAAAATGGAGATATAGGTTACGGGAAACTGTGGTCGATTCGACACTGCAAGTGTCAAGACCAGGAGGACAACAATAGGATTCAAATCAAGTTCCTTTGGTTCACGGTATTCTACGTTGCCATGCCTCAGACGTCAATGACGTGCATAAATAATGAGGAACTAACATCCAATTTTATAATAGATGAAGTGGTGAGCGAAATGAAGAAGTTTCAAAGATTAGACAACACAAGCAATATCTGCACTGAAGACACTGAATGAACAAAAGTATTTTCAGTTATGTTCAGTTGTAGACCACTGTAGTGGTAGATATTTTACGGGGAGGGGTGAAACCAAACGACAGAAGTCGTCTAACTATATATGTTCTGGCATATGTTCATGGTGTGAGTGAAATCTTCTTGTCTTTAGCAAGTTGAAATTTTCTGAATCAAAAATTTTCTGTATATTACTCAAATGGTTCAAATGGCTCTGAGCACTATGCGACGTAACTTCTGAGGTCATCTATATATTACTCTGTCATACACACAGACACACATACACACACACACACACACACACACACACACACACAAACACACACACACACACACATGTGCATTTCCAGTAAGGTACAAGAATTTTTGTTCAGCTAATTATTATCAATACACTTTTAGGAGAGGGGGGCAGGGCAGCTTTCCCTTTGTTAAGCTACAGACATTCTGTCTCGCGCGTTTTTCGCTGCGCTGAGTATATTGGATGCGTAATTTGTTTGCACTTTGTGCGACACGAACAGGCCGAAGTTTCGTGTTGCATGAAATTAATTAATATGGCACATGTTTGCAATTGCTTTATAGCCGCAAGCACTGAAATGGTGTTCACAGTCAACTAGTTTTAATTTACCGTTTGAAAGTCAATAATTGTTTGTTTAAATTGATCTGTGTGACTGCCTGGAATTCACATTACATAAATGTAGCCAGTGCGTTAGCAGAAATAATTAAAGCAACCGCTGAGAATGGACCAGGCACAGACATATTTGCCGAATGCTTTTAAAGCGAGTTCTCTTTGCGCGCTGCTAACTCATTTGCTAGAGTCTATAGAATGTACATTTAATCCAGACTAATAGACCGTCATCCACGTATCCACAGCAGTTTTGCCGTAGTTGTTCCCCATGTTGTTCCTGCATTAAACGTGGTCGGATGACTGGAGACTCATTGGTCTCGTTCTGGGACGAACGTACCCTTGTTAGGTAAAGTAGATCTGAGTCTACGGTTCTAGATATTTCGTCTGCCTATTGTGAGGAGACCTTTACTGCGCTGCACAAATAAGTACCACTTAAGTGTCGCAGCCAGAGACGTGGATGAATAACAGACTAAACGGCGAGTGTTAAATAATTTTCACAACACATATTTCCTGCGGTGTATAAGATGAACAGTACTAACAGAAATTTTGCACTAAAACCTCATACATACGTTAGACGTCATGAAATGCTTGTTGCTTATCCGATATTTACGACTAGGTGCTATGTGCTAACATTCTTATTAGGAGAGCTCCACTTGAAGCCTACGAGTTACTCCCTTGATACAGCGTAGCAGCGAGTTCGATTACGAAAGTTCACAGCTTCTTTTTTGAAAGCCGTCACAAAACCACTGCTTTTTTTGTATGAGTAGTATTAGTCACTTATTCATCACATTCCAACGTAAGTACTCTACGATCATTGTATCGATGTATTCTTATCGGTACAATGGCTGAAACTCTGTTCGCCTGTGAGTGATTAAATTGTTCATCTATACCAGTAGTAATTATTCTGACGTTACCTAGTAATATGTATTGTTTTTAAAATCTGCTTATCGGTACAAACGACTGTATTACATCATCGCCTGTCACGAATAACTCGCATCTTCGAACGCTGGAGCGGATATCGGTCGCTGAAAGAGGTCTATGATCGCAAAGCGATGTACTCATAGTCATCTGGAGATTTATCGTGGAAGAGAGCGCCTCTGGTGATGTATCTGTTCTTATAGCTATCAGTGGAACGAAATGACCACCAACACCTTCAACCACATTACACACCAAACGTACTATCATCGCAATATTTCCCAAGGTTAAGCGCTGGGAAACAACGAACTATATTCAGGAAAAGGCGGACCGACATGGACAAAGGATAATGTGCAATTGTATATGTGAACATCCTCGACGTCTTTGGTATGTCATGGTCATACAACTTTTTTGTTTACTTTTTGCAAATAAATACAACGTTGTAGTCGTTTCTCGCATCCTGTTTTCAAAGGCTACTATCTTCCCAGTCTTCTGTCTACAAAATGCTTTATGGTTCAAATGGCTCTGAGCACTATGGGACTTAACATCTGAGGTCATCAGTCCCTTAGAACTTAGAACTACTTAAACCTAACTAACCTAAGGACATCACAAACATCCATGCCCGAGGCAGGATTCGAACCTGCGACCGTAGCGGTCGCGCGGTTCCAGACTGACGCACCTAGAACCGCTCGGCCACACCGGCCGGCAAATGCTTTCTGAAAATGGCTTTTCTGACTAACTGTTGTTATGCTGTTTTCGGGAGTCCTGTTCTCCTTCCGTTAGTTGGAATCCATTTCATTATCTCCTATGGCCATCTGTCTTCATTCAGACAGTATACATAACGATAACAAATGAAAACTTTCTATTGTATCCGTCATACTAGTTCCCATGTTCATTCCCTTCCGTATGTCCTCACTTTCAATTTCATCCCATAGATGTAGATGTCAACATACAGTAGCACCTACGAAATCTCATCTCCATTGACAGAATATTCCTGTTAATACTTGAGCACTTCCCATGGCTTTGCCCCATAAATTGTTATTCTTTCTATTATAATTTTAGATATTCTAAACTAGGTTTCCGATCTGACATATGAGCTTCATAAAACTAAATTGTTCAGGTGCTTGTCTACCTTGGTCACTGTGGTTCTTAGTTTCGCTTTTACTGGGTACATCTTTGTTAAGAATGACTCTCAAGTATTTATAAGACTCTAAAGACATTACTGTCCCATAATCCAACCTTGAAGTCTTGATCCACTCCTTTATTAACCAAATAAGTTAATCGTTGAACCCCATTTCTTATATTCTCTGTTGACTGGACAATCAATCAACACTAAGATCACAGATCATAAGCGTCACTGCAGGCTATGGCGTTTGGAGAAATCAGCTGTGACAAAGGACAAAATGGTTCAAATGGCTCTGAGCACTATGGGACTTAACAGCCATGGTCATCAGTCCCATAGAACTTAGAACTACTTAAACCTAACTAACCTAAGGACATCACACAACACCCAGTCATCACGAGGCAAAGAAAATCCCTGACACCACCGGGAATCGAACCCGGGAACCCGGGCGTGGGAAGCGGACAGAGCACACCCTCTATGAGACGGACCACGTGGTAAATTTCGCCAACAAGGAAGTTCTGGCTCTAGAGAAGCACTATCACACCCGCTTGATCAGAGAAGCTATAGAAATACATCGACGAGGATAGCTTCAACAGGAAAGAGGAAATCCTCAATGTAAAGGGATCTTGGCTTCCCGTGTTGCAGCGTCGCAGGTAGCAAGGGAAACACACCGGAAAAGACCACGGAGAAGCCCTTGGACGTTGGCGCGCCAGATACATAAAGTTTGCGGCCACGAGCTCAGCTCCAGTCGACCACCAAAAATGGAGGGTGAATCTTTAACAATGCCAGCCATTCGTGCTGGCGAAACGTCAGAAAAATCATCAGAGGAACGTTGGTCGAAGAACCCGAGATAGAAGCCACCATGCCATTCGTCATATAGTTCATCTCTGCAAAAAGGTACTTGGTCATCGGATAACGCAAAGTGCATAGCTTGATATTATTTATAGCCACGCCGATACTACTCCAAGAAAGTTCTCATACTCTTCAGACATAATTCAAGTATGTTTCAAGTAATGTAGGCGTTATCGTGCATCCTTGGTCACTGAGATCTCTTTAGATACTTTTCTACATAGCTTTAGTTCTAAAAAAATTGCTCCAGTACATAAAGCTCTAACAACATAAATATATAAACGATTTACTCTGTTCTCTCTAACACTGCAGTCCACAATTTACAAACGGGAATGCCATCGTAGGCTTTCATAATATCAAGTAAGACCACACGAGTCTCTAAATTTCTGGCCTGTCTTTTATCCAGGAGCTGTTGTGCGCAAAACATGATGTCTGAGGATGATCTTCCGGCACGAAAAACATTCTGTTCTTCTCGCCTGTACGATTATCCCATATAAATAGAGAACGAATTAATTTCGCACACGTCTCTATTGTTTCAGAAGATTTTCCCTACCAGCCTTTTTTATATATATATGGGACTTGTATGATGTTTGCCATTCCTCTGGTAATTGTTTCCCCCCTTAGGAAGCGATTTTAAACATCGGCGATTAGTTCCATTGATTTTTCATGCTCTTTTTCAACAATTCAATGGGCAATCATTTCAACCACAAGCTTATCCGTTATTCATAGTGATAAGCACTTGTTTGACTTCTACAGGTTTCATTGTTTCGTCCTATTTAAGTTGCATCCGAGATAAACAACTCATCGTCACTTTTTACAAGGAACATTGGACGGTTTTCAGCAGAGAGATTCCCACAAAACATACTCCAATCTTCCTATTGAATTAAGGGAATTGGAATCTTTTCCGTTCTGTTAAGTCGCACAGATTCCAGAGTTCTTCATGCGTCACTGCTTCACCCATCTCAAACATCCTGATCAATGTGTCTACATCTGTTATCCAACACTACATAGTTTGCAATTCTGACTACTTGCTTTACTTCTATTCAGTATTTCACATGGTCTTTTCTATGTTCTTTGTTCTTTGTCGTTAAGTATATAATGTCTTTTCCTCTTTCATTGTACCAGTTTCTCAATGTTCTCATTTCACATTTATTTAGCTTTTATATTCAAGGGTTACCTGCTTCCTTAGTTGCTTGCTGTATATATCTAACAATATTTTGATATCTATTAATTCTGGAAGATTATGCTACATTATTAAATTTCAAATTCAATCTAAGCCTATACAGGAAGAGTAAAGATTCATTCTCAATACTACACTCCTGGAAATTGAAATAAGAACACCGTGAATTCATTGTCCCAGGAACGGGAAACTTTATTGACACATTCCTGGGGTCAGATACATCACATGATCACACTGACAGAACCACAGGCACATAGACACAGGCAACAGAGCATGCACAATGTCGGCACTAGTACAGTGTATATCCACCTTTCGCAGCAATGCAGGCTGCTATTCTCCCATGGAGACGATCGTAGAGATGCTGGATGTAGTCCTGTGGAACGGCTTGCCATGCCATTTCCACCTGGCGCCTCAGTTGGACCAGCGTTCGTGATGGACGTGCAGACCGCGTGAGACGACGCTTCATCCAGTCCAAAACATGCTCAATGGGGGACAGATCCGGAGATCTTGCTGGCCAGGGTAGTTGACTTACACCTTCTAGAGCACGTTGGGTGGCACGGGATACATGCGGACGTGCATTGTCCTGTTGGAACAGCAAGTTCCCTTGCCGGTCTAGGAATGGTAGAACGATGGGTTCGATGACGGTTTGGATGTACCGTGCACTATTCAGTGTCCCCTCGATGATCACCAGTGTAGGAGATCGCTCCCCACACCATGATGCCGGGTGTTGGCCCTGTGTGCCTCGGTCGTATGCAGTCCTGATTGTCGCGCTCACCTGCACGGCGCCAAACACGCATACGACCATCATTGGCACCAAGGCAGAAGCGACTCTCATCGCTGAAGACGACACGTCTCCATTCGTCCCTCCATTCACGCCTGTCGCGACACCACTGGAGGCGGGCTGCACGATGTTGGGGCGTGAGCGGAAGACGGCCTAACGGTGTGCGGGACCGTAGCCCAGCTTCATGGAGACGGTTGCGAATGGTCTTCGCCGATACCCCAGGAGCAACAGTGTCCCTAATTTGCTGGGAAGTGGCGGAGCGGTCCCCTACGGCACTGCGTAGGATCCTACGGTCTTGGCGTGCATCCGTGCGTCGCTGCGGTCCGGTCCCAGGTCGACGGGCACGTGCACCTTCCGCCGACCACTGGCGACAACATCGATGTACTGCGGAGACCTCACGCCCCACGTGTTGAGCAATTCGGCGGTACGTCCACCCGGCCTCCCGCATGCCCACTATACACCCTCGCTCAGAGTCCGTCAACTGCACATACGGTTCACGTCCACGCTGTCGCGGCATGCTACCAGTGTTAAAGACTGCGATGGAGCTCCGTATGCCACGGCAAACTGTCTAACACTGACGGCGGCGGTGCACAAATGCTGCGCAGCTAGCGCCATTCGACGGCCAACACCGCGGTTCCTGGTGTGTCCGCTGTGCCGTGCGTGTGATCATTGCTTGTACAGCCCTCTCGCAGTGTCCGGAGCAAGTATGGAGGGTCTGACACACCGGTGTCAATGTGTTCTTTTTTCCATTTACAGGAGTGTATTAAGGTTGTACTTTATACACCGATTCATCATCGCACTTCGCCTGATTTATAAAAGATTTTACTGATGGAAAATTGTTTTAGTTTTGAGAAGGTAATGATCAGTGTCACATTCTGCACCTCTGTAGACTCTCATGTGGGAAAATTAAAAAAAAAAAGATTACTTTCTGCTTACTATGTCATCAGTTACAGATTTTATTTGGAGCGTAGCCTGTGCCTGCGTAAATTTATGCATATTTTATGCTCGACAAAATCACTTTCAATCTTTAGTGAATGTTATTGATATATGTCTGTAAGGCGTTCACGATTATTGTTCACATCCTCTTCTCCACGTCGTGCCAAAGCTGCATCCAGCAGTCTGGACCATTAAAAGAGCCTAAACAAATTACCTCTCCACTCTGTTGCTACTGTCCAATACTTGGCTTAATTTCTCTTCATGCTAATCAAATAAATTATTAGCAGTATCTCCATCATCATGCGACAAACTTTCCAATCAAAACCACTTCATACACTTTAACTTCAATCTCTACATCCTTAGCATCCCAGGCATTAATGCTTTTAGCTAAATTTTTATTCGTAAGTATAGAAACCCTAGCTTTTGTTCAATTGTCGTTACCGACACCACTGTGTAAATTGATTTAACCATCCACTGTTCAGTTGCTTTCCCCTTCCGTTTAGTGTCAGTGAGGGCCACTGTGTCGATTTGAGATTGCACTACATTATCCATAACCTCTTCTATTTTTGATTATTGTATACTATATTTCATTTAGAAAACTTCAACATGTATTTTAATTTGCAATGTCGTCTTCTAAGTCTGTTAGGATTTTGCTTATGAGTTATTAGAACGTTTGGTGATTTAGCCTTTTCCGCAGAACAGTGGACTAGCCTACTGCCACAACCTCGTATAGGAGTACCAGTAAATTTTATTCAGAGTTTTATTCTCCTAGCCCCAGATGAACCAACACAATGTACGGGAAGGTTGTTGCGTTTCTAGACAGAAGATTCTTTCGCATCCTTAACAGTTGTGCAAGCAGTTCCCACGTCCTGTTGTAACGTCATCTTCGGATCTTCGGTCGTGGCTAACACTCAGTGGTAGAGAAATGAAATTGTTCTTATGTATCGGTATCGGCGTTACAAAAAGAACATTGCTGAATTGAACTCGCGACTTGTGCGAGATATTTCCTTCACCAAATGTCGTAATCAAATCTTTCATAATCGAAGGTTTATCAGTTGCTATTTAAATATTAATGATAAGTTCAAATTAGTTCCAGTGACACCAGATTCCCCATAGACTGGCTGTAATATCAAATCTATAATCAGTCGTAACAGTGTTATTAATTCCTAACGTCAAGGAGTTTCTATATAAGCGCCGAGCGCTTCAGTCAAATAATATCGCAGCACGTTATCTCTATAAATAATATCGCAAAACTTGAATGATAAATGAGTGAATTGACACTATATGCAGGTTTATTACACAGTATTAGTGACTTCCTAACAGAGCCGTGAGGAAGAATCTTTCCCAGGTGTTAGGGGGAATTATAAATTATATGCTTCGTAACTATCGCCAAGTTCCACAGTCCATTAGTTATTACGAAGGAAATTGTCCATCTGTGTTCACTTCCTAAATAGTGTTAACTTCAGGTTATCTAATTAAAAGTTACTTCTGTCTAATATATGCAAGTCCTGAATTCTAAATAATATTTGAAGTCGAAGGAGTACTCTTTGGGAACGTTGGTTGTACTTTGCGAATTTTAATTATAATGATTTTGCGATTTACTATGATTTTGAATTTGATTTTACTGGAATTCCATCTTTCTTTCGTATGTTAATAAATTACTAAGTATTAGATTCCTGTTTCAATTACTGGTTAATATCCAAATAATAGTGTTAACTGGAAATTTGTTTGTTTGTTCATTTTTCATGCAATTTGGAACTTGTTTTGGGGAAATCATTGGGAATTTTGAAGCTAATTTTTTATTTTCATTTCTCGCCCGAGGAAGTGACATTACACTCTTCCACTCTCGCAGACCATGGTCTACTTCGTAGTCACGACTCCGCACAATGGAGAAGAGATGCTGCCTTCTACACTGCAGATTTCCCCTCGCCTCCAACCAACTGGCTAGCTAGTCACCTAACATTCCCTGATCGTCTTCTAGCTCAACGGGTATTAAACCGCCCCACCAGCGACAGGTGATACGACTTTTGCGATGCCATACATTTGTTTGGAAACTTGCTCGGTTTAATGTAACTATTCCGTTAGAGAATTCCGAAACATTGCTGACGATGACTGCTGTAGGACTGTTCTCGGGTCCCTAGAGAGCTGGAATCTCAGCTTATTGTTTCTATCCTTCAGATAGATTTTTCTTTTCTGTAAGGGAGACTCATGTGCTAATACGTTTGACACAGTGGCCACAGGAATGATAAAGATTATCTGTTACGAAACTAGTGAAGAAATGCTGAAATTACGAATTTTGTGCTGGTGTTGATTATGTCGACGCCGATCGTTTCGTAAACAAATACAATGGATTAGCAAATATCATGAGATAGTGGGGCAAAGATAGCTCAAGTGTGGTTATGTGCGCCATACGCCTCCTGTGCCAACCGTAGTTGTATAGAGGACCTTCTGAGAAATGGTTGTGCAAGTGATTTGTGTAACATGAAACATCGTCGTGAGCTGTCGCCGTTCGAACTGGTTATGATAGTCGGTGCCCGACGGATGGGTATTTCGACTTCGGCAATGCTGCAGGAGTTCAGTTTCATGGACGATAAATAGCTTAGACAAGAAGAGAATAGGAGCTGTGGTGCTACAGAAGAATGGTGAATATTAGATGGGTATATCACGTAACTAATGAGCTGGGGAGAAGAGGAATTGGTGGCACAACTTGACTAGAAGAAGGGGTCGGTTGGTGTAACAAGTTTTGAGCCATCAAGGGGTCACCAATTTAGTACTGGAGTGCCGCGTGAAGGGTAAAAATCGTAGAGGGACACCAATAGATGAATACACTGAGCAGGTTCAGAAGGATGTAGGTTGCAGTAGGTACTTGGAGATGAAGAAGCTTGCACAGGACAGATTAGCATGGGAGCTGCATCGAACCAGTCTCTGGACTGTAGACCACAACAACAACAACAACAACTAAAATCTATTGTCTCTTGGTGGTGCAAAAAATTGAACCTTTAAGTCGATGCACTCAAATTACACGGCCTTATATGTTACATATTTTGAGACTCGCAAAATAGCTCACCAAAACCTATAGGATACTTCCCGTTGGCCTACAATCACGAAGTGTAGCAAGAAGCAAGGTTTCTTTCACAGCAGAACCAAAGGAAATAAATCTGAAAACTATCTACATCACACGATGTTTCTTCCGTCTGTTCGTCCGTCTTCCAAGATCCGTTTTTCTCAGGGACGGGTAGATGTAAGAAGTTGAAATTTGTAACACATATAAGGTTTATGGTTTCTTGGCGGTGTAAAAAAAGTAAAGCTTCTAAGTCGATCCAATCTGCCGTTTATGTCACATACTCTGATATTCGCAAACTCACTCATCAAAACCAAGATGGCATCATCCGTCGACCTACAATCATGAAATTCACAAGAAGCTAAGAGTCACAGTACAAGTAAAGGAAAACTCCGAAAATTATTAATTTCTAATTATGTCACGCGAGAAAAGTATGTCCTTTTTTACTTGTTATCCGACGTCCAAGTTAAAATTAAAAAGATCAGTAGCTCTGCATTCAGGCTGACTGGGTCCAAGCCGGCCCATGTGACCGAGCGGCTCTTGGCGCATCAGTTTGGAACCACACGGCTCCTACGTTCGCACGTTCGAATCCTGCTTTTGGCACGGATGTGTGTGATGTCCTTAGGTTAGTTAGCTTTACGTAGTTATAAGTCTAGGAGACTGATGACCTCAGAAGTTAAGTCCCATAGTGCTCAGAGCCATTTGAGTGGGCCCACGTTGCAATATTCACGCATCAGCAAGGAATGACTAGTCTACGAATGAATTTTTACTTTCCAGTGGAGTGTGCTCTGATATGAAACTTCCTAGCAGATCAAAACTGCGTGCCGGGCCGAGACTCAAACTCGGGACTTTTGCCTTCCACGGTCAAGATCTCTACCAGCGCACACTCCGCTACAGAGTGAAAATTTCATTCTGGAAACATCACCCAGGCTGTGGCAAAGCCATGTCTCCACAATATCCTTTCTTCCAGGAGTGCTAATACTGCATGGTTCGCAGGAGAACTTCTATGAAGTTTGGAAGGTAGGAGAAGAGGTACTGGCGAGATTAAAGTTGTGAGGACGCGTCGTGAGTCACGCTTGGGTAGCTCAGACGGTAGAGCACTTGCCCGCGAAAAGCAAAGGTCATGAGTTCGAGTCTCTGTCTCACACGCAGTTTTAATCTGCCAGGAAGTTTCATAGTCTGCGTATGTTTGATTCACATAGAACTTGAAAATCCATGTATACGTGCAGCAATTGCTCATGGCTATCTTATGACGGATATATTCAGACACCTGCCATATGGCCAGTAAAATCATGTCTTGCCAGATGTTTGACTTTAAACGTTACGGCTCAGTCAGCCTGAATGCGGGAGTAGTGATTATTGTAATAACGGTCACCTGCCTGCTTCATGACTTTCTGTGACATCTATATCAGTGAAATTAAAATATTCTCGAAATTCTTGGAATCCCTAGAACCGATATCTTGACAGTATCAGTATCGATAACTGGAAGAAAATGCTCGAGATTCTTGATTCCCGGAATGGATGAATTGTCTGTATACATAATTAGGTTTGTACGGAACCCTCAGTGCGCGCCCCCTACTCGCTCCTCGGCAGTGTTTCTCTCCTTCTGGAACTTCTATGCTCAAACAGTCCACACAGTTTTCTTAACCTATCGCTTTCAAAAGTAATAACTTTCCTCTCCAACTCCTTGCTCAACGTTAATATCTCGACCACATATGGCGAAGAACTGAAACTGCAGCATGTCGATGTCCTTTTCAGCAGTTTACGGATGAACAGTTTATTGATTGCGAACTTGAAAACGTAAATTATTATACTTAGTTGCAATTATGAAGTAATCATACAAACCGAAGTGGGAAACACTCACTATCCGTCGCAAAGGTGCCATGAGAAAGGCAGTCCGCTTAGGACTGTGATAACTGAGAAACAAAACACAGAATGACGGCGAGAGTCCCAGAAACTCTCGCGCCAGAGGTCACGCCGTGCAGAAAAGATCATTTGAAGTTAAGGCGATCATAAAGTACCGGGTCAAGTTCATCGTGGCGCCGGAGTCAGCGTATCCTTGTCTCGCTAAGTCGGCTTTACTGCCGCGCAGAATTGCCCTCAATTACGTAGAAAGGAGGCGGCAGGAGCGCGCGAATTACTGCAGCGATAACTTAGAGGAGGACGGCACTAGCGGCACTGGGGGTCGCGCCTCGCTCCATCCGGAGCACCTCGACGTCACCTCCTTTGCCCTGCTATTGCACGGTGGACACTTCGTAACCCTACCGCCACTACAGTACTCGGAGCTTGCACATTGTAGTACGGCTCCGTAAGTACGATAAATGCATAGTGGTCAGAGGCAAAATCACTGTAAACACAGTGTGATACGCAGTCCTCTAGCACACTATATGCTCTCTGAGCTAAGAACATGTTTCTTCCATATGTGCTGATTTTGTGAACCTTGCAGTTGGTTTTAAAATAATGAAATTACCCAAATAATAATTTGACTTTTTATCCACCATTATGACAATAATATTTCATAAATGTGTTCTGTGGCGAAACCCAAAAAGGCAACATACGAACGCAAATTCGTTAATTTGACGTATCGCTTAAGTGCTGAGTGATACTTGTGACAATAGTAAAGGACAGAACTGCAGGAGGCAACACGTAGAATCGCACCTGTTGTAGAATTTGGAAGCAATTATGTTATGGTTTGCTAGATAAATCATTAGAGCGGAGCTGTAAGAAGTAACTGATTTGTCTTTCCGTACTGTTACGGCTCGAACTTACCATACTGTAGCTGTTGGTGACAGTAATGCTGCGACCTCACTCTAAGATAGCGCCAGCGTCTTACCTTCTGAGTGAGCGTCCTAAGGAGAAGCCTAGCTTCGCTTTACCGTGTTTCTCCTTACGAACTAGCCCTTTTTGGCTGGATTCCATTTCTTACGAGCTCCGGTCATTAAAACGACGTTTCTAGAAGCGCAGGCACCGTTTCCTGTAATGTGTTTCAGTTCGTTAACAATGTAATATTTCCTAACAGTTTTCTTGGAGAAAATAGTCCTCGCTCTTTCCGTCTCTTTCTTCAGCCATAAAGGGAGCTTTCTTTCTGCACTGGAGTGCTCTCAGTTCCTCTGGGAAAAGTTTCATATGAACCAATGTCCATCTTTGTGTTATTACTGAGCAAGGTGGCGCAGTGGTTAGCACACTGGACTCGCATTCGGGAGGGCAACGATTGAAACAAGAGTCTGGGCATTCTGATTTAGGTTTTCGGTAATTTTCCCTAAACCGCTTTCGGCAAATGCCGGGATGGTTGCTTTGAAAGGGCACGACAGACTTCCTTCCCCATCCTTCCATAATGAGATGACGCCAGTGAGCTTTCTCTTTTGTTCCCTCCCCTAAATTAACCAACCAACTAACCAATCTTGTGTTCTTAAAGTGAATTTTATGTATAGGAGTTGCGCATTCAGCGGTGTCCCACAGTTCTGAAAGACTATTGGCACTCTTTTCGCCTTCCAGATAGCAACCTCCGGTGTCCGTCCCAAAAGTCATATCTATGTGCAGCCGACAATAGCGCTTTCAGCTAAGGTTCCTTCACATTCCATCTCATAAAATGTTTTCGCAAGCGGTCACAACAGGAAGCTTTCCCTATTGCGGAATTCGGCTGGCGGTGCCACAAGGCATTAGAGAAGACCCTGCCACCCGTCATGCTCCCTCCTCCTAAGAAGCACAGTGGCGCGCCTTGCCATCTCTGAGTTCGGTTCATTGGCCGTGTCGCCCAATTTCCTTCCAATCATCTCCTTACTTCCTAATAGCACGCAAATTTTGTTGTTTACTAATGCAAGGAAGATCACTCATATGGTTACGATCAGTTAATTATAAGGGTGAAGGGTGGTCATAAATTTGAACATCGAGAAACTGCATTATTATGCTGTAGAATTAATAGACCAGTAAGAACAAAGAAATAAGTACAGCAGTACTTAACCCAAGTGTCCAATAAGACAACATATTACTTTGCTAGGCATTGTCCTGTTGGAGGTGTTATATCCCTGTTATCATCCGGCCTTTGAACGAACTTACCTAGACAGTTACATAGGGAAGCTATAGTTGGATGTGGACATCGAACTATACTGCAACACGACATTCTTCTCTTTTACAAGCAAGTTCATTTTTACAAGTGTAAATTAAACATTAAGTAACAGAAAATAATCTAAGGACTGACGGTTAGATCTCAGATACCACAAAGGCTGTAACCGATCGGGTTTCCGGAATGGATCCATAACATGAGGAGATTCATACTCGACAACTCCGCAGATCTCTTACGATGCCGAGACCACAGCAAATGTTCATCGCTTTTAAATTAACTCACACTTAACAGCAGTAATTAAAGCATTAGACCAGCTATATTCCCACGCTTTACAATGGAAATTGAAGAAGGGCGTTTGGCTATCGTCGCTTTTTAGGATTCCGTACCTCAATCAGCAAAAACGGAACCCTTGCAGGATTCCTTTCTGAACAAATTCGTTTTCCCTAGTTACGACGTAAAAAAAAAAAAAAGAGCGAGAGAGACAGAGAGAGAGAGAGATAGAGAGAGAGAGAAAAGAGTACACACCACGAAGGAAGTATCCGGTTTGGAAGGATATCGGTAGACATGATCTACGTGTTACCAAACAAATCATCACAATTTCACAAAAAAAAGACTGGATGATCTATTCAAGAGAAAGAACTTCACAAATTGAACAAGTCAGTAATGCGTTGGTCCACCTCTAGTCCTCATGCATGCAGCTGTTTGACTCGGCATTGATTGATGGAGTTGTTGGATGCCCTCCTGTCGTGCCAAATTCTATCTCAGTGGCCCATTAGACCATCAGAATCCCGATTAGGTTAGAGGGCTCTGCCCGTAACGCTCTCAGCATGTGCGAGCGGTATTATCTTGCTGAAATGTAAGTCCAAGATGGCTTGCCATGAAGAGCAACAAAAGGAAGCATTGAGTGTCGATAACGTATCGCTATGATGTAAGTGTGCCAAAATGATCCTGCTATGAAATGAAATGGCACTCCAGACCATAACCCCTGGTTGTCAGGCCGTACGGGAGGCAACGATCGGGTTGGTATCCCACCACTGGCCGGTGCGTTTCTAGACACGTCCACTGTGACTCTGGTCAAAGCGGGACGAATCACTGGAGACAGTTAGACTCTACTCAGTGACAGTCTAGGCTGAAGACACGTCTTGTGACGCCCTGGACAGCGTTGGGTTGCCATCCTGACTTTTACTCACCAAACGGTCCGACAACAAGGAATCTGGGTTGCCAATTCATTTCATAGCAGGACGCCGTGGCTGTCGTTCGCGGCATCAATACAGCATACCGGTACGACGATGAAATTCTATGGCTTGGTTTGTTGCCCTTCGTAGCAAGCCATCCTGGATTTATTTTTCAGCAAGGTGATATCCGCCCGCAAACGACGAGAGTTTCTGCTGTTTGCCTTCGTGCTTGCCAAACCCTAGCATAGCCAGAAGGTTTGCCAGGTGCCTCCCCAATTGAGAACGTTTGGAGAATTGCAGGCAGGGTCTTCTACCCATATCAAGATTCTGACGCTCTAGCACGTCAATTTGGCATCATTTGGTGTCATTCCCTCAGGAGGACTTACAACAACTCCGTCTATCAATGCCAAGCCGAATTCTTGTGTGCGTAAGGACTAGAGGTGGAATATTACATCGCAAATCGGAATAACACAGGCACTGCAAAATCATATGTACTCGCTGACACCAGCCACGCGACTTTCAAATAAAAACATTGTGGATGTGTATGTACCGATCGTAGACACATGGTCGACAACATATGGAAGTTTGGGTCTGCCAGTGAGTCGCTGTCGGACAGCTGAGTGGTAAGGTGACCAAGGTGACTGCTCGCAATAAGCGGTAAATTCGAGTTCGAGCCACGGTCCCGGGAAAATAGTCACTGTCGTTATCCCATTATGCAACTGGTGGTTGCCCGTATTCACAATTTCCGATACATTTCATGTACACTCCTGGAAATGGAAAAAAGAACACATTGACACCGGTGTGTCAGACCCTCCATACTTGCTCCGGAAACTGCGAGAGGGCTGTACAAGCAATGATCACACGCACGGCACAGCGGACACACCAGGAACCGCGGTGTTGGCCGTCGAATGGCGCTAGCTGCGCAGCATTTGTGCACCGCCGCCGTCAGTGTCAGCCAGTTTGCCGTGGCATACGGAGCTCCATCGCAGTCTTTAACACTGGTAGCATGCCGCGACAGCGTGGACGTGAACCGTATGTGCAGTTGACGGACTTTGAGCGAGGGCGTATAGTGGGCATGCGGGAGGCCGGGTGGACGTACCGCCGAATTGCTCAACACGTGGGGCGTGAGGTCTCCACAGTACATCGATGTTGTCGCCAGTGGCCGGCGGAAGGTGCACGTGCCCGTCGACCTGGGACCGGACCGCAGCGACGCATGGATGCACGCCAAGACCGTAGGATCCTACGCAGTGCCATAGGGGACCGCACCGCCACTTCCCACCAAAATTAGGGACACTGTTGCTCCTGGGGTATCGGCGAGGACCATTCGCAACCGTCTCCATGAAGCTGGGCTACGGTCCCGCACACCGTTAGGCCGTCTTCCGCTCACGCCCCAACATTGTGCAGCCCGCCTCCAGTGGTGTCGCGACAAGCGTGAATGGAGGGACGAATGGAGACGTGTCGTCTTCAGCGATGAGAGTCGCTTCTGCCTTGGTGCCAATGATGGTCGTATGCGTGTTTGGCGCCGTGCAGGTGAGCGCCACAATCAGGACTGCATACGACCGAGGCACACAGGGCCAACACCCGGCATCATGGTGTGGGGAGCGATCTCCTACACTGGCCGTACACCACTGGTGATCGTCGAGGGGACACTGAATAGTGCACGGTACATCCAAACCGTCATCGAACCCATCGTTCTACCATTCCTAGACCGGCAAGGGAACTTGCTGTTCCTACAGGACAATGCACGTCCGCATGTATCCCGTGCCACCCAACGTGCTCTAGAAGGTGTAAGTCAACTACCCTGGCCAGCAAGATCTCCGGATCTGTCCCCCATTGAGCATGTTTGGGACTGGATGAAGCGTCGTCTCACGCGGTCTGCACGTCCAGCACGAACGCTGGTCCAACTGAGGCGCCAGGTGGAAATGGCATGGCAAGCCGTTCCACAGGACTACATCCAGCATCTCTACGATCGTCTCCATGGGAGAATAGCAGCCTGCATTGCAGCGAAAGGTGGATATACACTGTACTAGTGCCGACATTGTGCATGCTCTCTTGCCTGTGTCTATGTGCCTGTGGTTCTGTCAGTGTGATCATGTGATGTATCTGACCCCAGGAATGTGTCAATAAAGTTTCCCCTTCCTGGGACAATGAATTCACGTGTTCTTATTTCAATTTCTAGGAGTGTATTTCATAACGGCTGTAGGCGCCGCAGTACCTGTTTCTACGGACATGCATGCATTGCATCGTAATTCGGAATAACACAGACAATGCAGTTCTAACATTCTGCGTGGTTTCTGTTTGTTCTAAATCGTGTCTCCCTACCACTTTCGCGCAACGACGCTCTGAGCGTGTTTTTTAGGGAATTGACTAGTTTGAACCTGGGACCTGTTGCTGGTAAGGAGACGCCAGACCACACATGACATGTAGAGTTCAGAAGAGTTCAGTGAGGCTAGCGATGAGAAGAATACGTTTATGCTACTATTATTATTATTAATTTTTAATTAATTTCTTTCTTTATTTAAGTGTGAAGTTTGTTTTTTAAGAAGTTTGTTATCGAAAGTGAGGCGTCTTTCACATCGATTTTCTTAGAAATATTTTTTTTATAAATGTAGTAATTAAGTAAAATCTATTCCTAACACGTTTTCTAAATATCATGTAGAAGTAAAATGTTTTTCTTTCTAGACACTCATTTCAACATCGTTACACTAAGAAATAAGAATTATTTCCAAGATATATACATAAACAATTATTGAGATATTATCCTAACAAATGATAAAAAAAGGAAAACATCCAACAAGATAATTTTTTATTCTTTATTTTTATAATGAGAAAATAAGTAAAATATAGTTATTCTTTTATTTTTATGAGGAGAAAATAAGTGGCATATAGTTCTAGTGTTTATTATGCCTTAGTTTTGTTCTTTATATACTGTCCATTTCAGAACTAATGACTTATTTTTATAGATAGTCTATTTTTTACTTAAGTCCATAGTCAATGACTGTTATTTTGTAGTTTATTAGCTGTCTGGTGTGCTTAATTTACTTAGTTTTTCACATGTTTCTTTTGCACAATTCCTACATCACATAATTTGATTTCACACATTCACATGATCCTATGAATGTTTATGCATGAGGTTGGCGAATGTTTTTGCACGAAGGTGATGGACTTCAGCGAGATGGATGTGGGCAAGTATTTGATGTACAGCTTCGTTCGTCGTTCCTTGTTGGCTTTGCAAGTGTGTGTTGCTGTTGTGGATGTCCCATAATGGAATGGAGCTGTGAGTGCAGAATCTCGTGGTTTACTGGCTTTCTATGCGTGAAAGTCATCGTTATGTGTCGCTGAAAGCGGTCGTTTTTCGTTGTAATACTTCGCAGATGACTAGTTTACAATAGGATAGGGATTTGGGAAGGCATGTCGGCTATTCTTCACCCATCTTCTTTCTTGGTCTCAATCTTACAAATCTTCAACTTCTGTTCTTCCTGCTTTTTCTCTGCTTCTTACTTGATTCTTGGTTCTTCTCTGGGCAGGATATGGGAATATTTATTGATAACTACTCGCTTTGAAGTTTTCCTCTTAGTAACAGTTTGATAAATTGTTTGGACGTGTCATTTTTACTTTGTGGAAGTTTTCTTCAGTTTCGTGCATCAGCGTGCTGTTTAATAGCAGTAGTGTGACTTTTAGACATATTTTTTTGCCAGTGGTGGCTTGCCCAAGCGGTCATCTCGTCGGGCCGTATTTTGCTCGCCCTGCTGAGTTGGGGCGTTCCAAGACCCTCTTGGCCTTCCATGTTCCACCACTCTGTGGTTCTGTGTTCTGTCCCAGCAGGGTTCCGTCACCCTGTGGTTCAGCAAATTTACTGCCCACTTTGGCTACAAGGGCCCTCTGTTGTTCTCACTGTCCTTTCCCTTCTCTCAATGCTTCTGCCTTGTAGGAATCGTGTCTTGCTAAATATGTCCTTTTCTTTCTTGATACTTCTCGCGTTGCAACTTGTGGGTCATTGCATCTTGTCTTTGCTGGAGTTTTTACAATGGTTCTTACAAAAAGTTTTACTTACAATCTTTTAACATATGTCTAGTACCTACATTGTTTTATGCATTCTTAAAAAGCTTTACAAATTTCGACGCCCTTCCCATGTTACAATTCTAAGGTATTTTGAGTCTTAACTTCTACAAGAATCTTCGAATTCGTTTTTTATTTTTGTGTGGTGTCGTGCTGTATAGCATTTTAGTATTTCATGCTGTTAGACTATCTACACTTTATCCCTTCACCTTAATCTATGCTACTATTGATGTTATTTTTGTTTTTGATTTTATTGAAACTACTTTCTTTTTCCCACCTTCCTCTTCCTTCATTCCTCTTTCTCCTGATGATCTTATCTGCAACATAAACTTGAAATATTGTGCTGATTATTTACCAGTAATAAAATTAACATGCAATCTTTTTGATATGGCTCACATGGTGAAGTCCTAAGGTTTTGCCTGCTTTTGGATTCATTAGTTCCACAGCATTATCATGAGAAATTCAGCTAATTATGACAGGTCCTTTGTATGCAGTGTAAAACTTAGGTATTTTGTGTTTCTTTTTGCTGGAGAGATGGTGTGTTTTTACAAATATTTTCTGGCCTACTGAGAATGTCCTTTTAATTGCTGTTCTATCTCCTGTTTCTTTTCTTTTAATGGCTGCCTTTCTGATGTTGGAGAGTGCTGTTGCTATGACTTGTTTGTGCTGTCTAAGAGGTACAATAGGAAATCTAACATTTTCTCTGGTTTTGTTTGGGGGTTCAATATTTTTAAGTACAGGAACTGGAGGTAGTGGTTTAGTGCTATGTGGCATTTCATTTATTACTTCTTGAAAATCTTTAAGGTATATATCCCAAGTGTTGTGTCTTTTGCCTTCATATAATCGGCATAAAGTGCCTATGTCCTTCATAGATCGTCTGCTGGATTTTCGCTAGGTTTGTACTTAGATATGTAGATGGGTTTTATTTTGTGTTTTTTTAACGTGTTCTGCCATTGCACTGATTTGTATTGTGGGCCATTATCCGAAATTATTCGTTCCACTCGACCTACTTGTCTGAGAGAATCTTGTCTAAATGCTTTACTTATAGTAAGACCTGTTGCCCGTTTTAATGGTGTCAAGGTAACATATTTAGAAGTCAGTTCCAAAACGACAAATATGAAAATATATCCATTTTTGTGCATGGCAGGGGCCCCATCAAATCTGTTGCAGCTATTTGTTTTAATTTTTTAGGGATTATTGGAAACATAGGTGGTTTGGTTTGGAAAGTGATGTGTTTAGCCGTCATACATTTTTTGCATTTGACTAATATTGTTCTAATTCGTCTTTCCATATTAGGAAAATGGCTTGTTTGTTTTATTTTTAAAAAGTATTTCTTTGGTCCAAAGTGTCCATTACTTAAATGTGTATACCATATGTACTTATTAATTAGTTCATCTGGGATATAAATTAACCATTCATTCGTTGCAACATTTCGTCTAAAAAATAAAAAATTGTTTTTTACGAGGTAGTGCTGTCGAATGTCTGGAAATTCCTTACTTCTCCACTTGTGGTTGACTCCTAGTATTTCGGGATCCTTTTCCTGTTCTTTGCCTATGTCTTAATATAGTTTTCGAAAGGTACTTGTTTCATATAGTACATTGTAAACTGGTCTTCTGCTGCTTCCAAACCTATGTTATAGGATGCACTCTGTGGGACATCGTGATAAAGCATCTACCAATACATTCGCTGGTCCTGGTATATTTGTAATAGTGAAGTCAAATTCTTGTAGTATTAACATCCATCTGGCTAACCTCCCATGAGTTAGTTTGGCAGATAACAGAAATTCTAATGCTTTGTGGTCAGTGTGTACTTTTGTTTTTCTTCCGAATGGGAAGTATTGAAAACGTTGGAAGCCCCATACAATGGCCAATACTTCCAGCTCCGTGAGTAAATAGTTTTTCTCGCTTTTTGTGAGTACCCAACTGGCAAATGCAATTGTTCTATATGATCTTAGCCCTGCCTGTTCGTATTCTTGGAATAAATAACTCCTGAACCTGTTTTCGCGGTATCAGTGGTCATAGAAAAATTTTGTGTTAGATCAGGATGTGCTAAAATCGGTGCTGTTGTTAGTGCGTTTTCCACTTTTAAAAATTCTTCATTTGCTTGTTGATCCCATACCCATGGCGTGTTCCTTCCAGTCAATGCACATAGGCGTGGTGTTGCGAGAGAGTCGATCCAAATAAATTTTTTATTGAATCCGGTGAGACCTAGAAATTCTCTGAGAGTTTTCTTATTGTATGGAGTTTTTCTGGGTCGGGCATTACCCCTTTCTCTGAAATTATGTGTCTTAGAAATTTGACCTCTTGCCTTCCAGATTTGGATTTTGTTATATTTACTGTGACCACATGCTCTTTCATGATCTGTAAAAATTTATTTAATGTGTCGTTGTCATGTTCCCAAGAGGGTTCTGCTATAATCACATCATCAACATAACAAGAAATTTTTTGTAAAATTTCAGGACTGAGTATAGTATTAAATCCCCTAATAAACGCTGCTGATGATATGTTTAAACCAAATGGCAATCGTTTCAACTGGTAACATCTACCGAATTCGATAAATGCTGTAAATTTTATACATTCTGGGGCCAATTCTATTTGCCAGAAACTACTCTGTAAATCAGTTGATGAAAATATCTTAGCACCGTGGAAGTTTTGTATCAACTCTTCTAATTTTTCTGGGCCATCTGTCTCAGTGATTGTGTTGATCTGTCTGGCACCAAGCACTAGTCTGATGCTCCCATCTCGTTTTTGTACAATATGGAGCGGGATGTTATATGTGGAGGTAGCTGGTTCAATAATATCATCATCTAACATTTTAGATATCTCCTGGAATACTTTATTCCTGTACCTTCATGGGATTGTATAGGGTGGCTCTCTAAATGGTTTGTGCTGTTTTACTTCAAACTTGTACTGAAAGTGTTTAATACTGCCAGTATTAAGGAAAAATACCTCTGCTTTATCTCGTAAAATACCTTCTAATTCTCTTTTACTGTGTTCTGAAATACCTTGAACTTCTTGCAATTTTTCGTCGATTTCTTTATGGACTTCTAACATGAGTTGAGGCGATTCCCCCTTTTGTGCATACCATTCTAATTCATCATCCTCTTTATCTGGCGTCATTCTTAATTGTTTGTTTATAACTGGTATTTCTTCTAATTTTAGCTTTTGCTCAAAGAGAAGTGTGACATTCCCGAATGTTACGCTACCTTTCCCCATATCTACTATCACTCGTCTCACATTTAAAAAATCTGCACCTATAATCAAATCTACAGTTAGTTTAGGTATAATCACGAAGTTGGCTTCGATCTTTTGACCTTGACACGAAAGAGTTAACCTTGTTTGTCTCGTAATTTCCGCAACAATGTTTCTCATAGGACCTCTTACTTCAATCTTACGTGTTTTCTGACCTGGCAATTCCTCATTGGCATTACACTGCATGAATAAATTTCCTGAGATCGCAGTCAGTTCACTTCCGCTATCAATTACAATATTGACTGGGATATGCTTTACCATGACCTTCACAATTGGTTGAATTTGAAAGGGTTGGTTCTGTTCTTCTTCTTCTTGCATCAACGAATCCTCCACTGAATCATACATGAGTCTTTTCAGGAATTTCCCTTGTGAATTCGAACTTTCTGTAGGATAAGCTTCGACTGCTACTTCTCTCTCTTTTATTTCCTCTTCTCTATTTCTTCCTTCATTTACGCTTTCTTCAACATCCTCTACTTTTTCCTCATCCGCGTCTATCTTCTCCTTCTTCGTCGCTACTTCCACATAATCGCATCTAAATGCTCTAATTATCGCTTCATAACTTCCTTCATTATATAAATTGGGTTGTGTGCCCACTCGTAACTTATTTTCAACTTCTGTCGACTGCGCGTTATCCTCATTCAATTCGCTTTCCCTGGTTTCCATCTCAAATAGCTCTGCAATACTCATTACTTCGTCCTTTCCTCCTACATTCGTTGTGCATGCCTCTGGTAATTCATCTTCCTCGTCAGTATTCTCCCAATTAATTTCATCCCAACACGATATTGTTATTTTCCTGTCTTCGTTTTCATCTGGTCCCTGCGGATTTGTTTCTTCCTTCCTCTCTTCTCGTGATAAGGTATTTACTTCTCTGTTCAAGGTGCTGCAATTGTCCAGGGTCGGTGCGTCATTCCCCTTGGCATGGGCGCTTGGCTGTCAATTCGAACGTTTTTCGGGGTTTGGTGGTCTTACCACCCCCCACTCCCCCCCCCCCCCCCTTCTATCTGTATTCTCTTTTCTTGCTCCGCTTGTTGATATTGGTTTCTTTGTTGATAATTTGTCGGTCTATTGGCGCTCCAATACCCGCTCCGGTTGTCGTTCTTCCCTCTGTAATAGTTGTTGCCGTTCCTGGGTGAATTATAGTTATTGCCATATTCTCTTCTAAATCCATAACCGATCCTTTGTTGAAATCTATTGTCGTTTCTTGCTGCGAAGTTATCACGTGGTTCGTAATTATTGTTTCTTCGTACTATGTCTTGTGGATTCCACTGCTTTTTGCTTTCGTTTTCACGTGCGCTTCGTCTTTTCCTTGCGTCATCTTCCGAAAATATGAACTCTACTTCCCTTAGAATACCTTTAAATGCTTCGACGTCATTGCCTCCGCGACCTACTAATGATTGCTGGTATTTCAATGGTAACTTCATCGCGCATAATTTAATCAACTCTTCGTCACTCTATGGTGCATCTAAGCATTGATTTTTCTTTGCCATTAATTCGAAAAATTTCACGGGACTCTTCTCTCCTGAATTTTCAAAATATGGGTTCTGTATTAATCCGTACTTCACTCTGTTCTGTGCTTCGCTGGACCAATATCGTGATGTAATGAGTTTCCTTCTCGAAAGTGTTGAAATTTTCTGACTGTGAGGAAATGATCGTTGTCGTACTTCGTCATAGTTCCATATGAAATTCGCGATTCTTCGCCACTTTTGATTCTGATCATTTCTGCCGTCGTTCTTTCCGGTTGTGGTAGATCCATTGGATATTGTCCACTGTAACTTTCACGTACCCTTGCGTAGTATCGTTGGAGTGGTACGCAATGATTTTCTTCCATCGGTTGTGAACGTATACCTGAATGCATTGCACTGTACTATTCACGACCTGGCTTTCCATTGTCAGGTATTGGTTCGGTATCTTGTCTGGCTAACCTTGCCGCTTCATTGCACGATCCAAACTGTCTTGACACATACATTTGTGGTTCTGTATGTGTTTGCGGTGCCGTTTGTTCATCAAGAATTTCGAAACGTGTATGTTGCGATGCAGGCTATCTGATTTCACGTATGTTATTTTCCGCCTGTGATTGGAATCGAAAATGCATGACATCTTCGTAAATTGCTTGTTTTTCCGCTGCTGTTACAGATACGGATGTGTTTGCAGACTCAGTGCTTGTTCGATCTTGTTCACTACGCTGCTCAATGGTTTGCACCAACTCTGTTCGCAATTTTTGAAATTGTTGCTTGGTTTGCGCTTTTATTTTGACTATGCGGTTATCGTATCTTTTCAACGCTGCTTTTGTGATACGTTTGTGTAGCACACACACTGTTTTCAACAATTTCACGCGCTGTACCTGCTGCTTGTCTAGTAATTACGTTTATCTGTTTCTCTAGAGTCTTGACTTCTCCCTGGGTGTTGTTACGTAATGTTTTGATCTCGTCCTGAGTGTCATTACGCAATGTTTGTGCGTCCGCTTGTACCTTGTCAATGTCTGTTCTCAATTGATTGTGACCTGTTACTAAGTTTATTATCACTTCTCGAGATTCTTTTGCCTCGTCTTCAATATGACTTAGGTGTAACTCAATTTTTTTGTTTTGTTGTGTAATCTCACGCATTTGTCTCGTGGTTTGTGCAATTTGTTTCGTCGTTTCTGCATTCTGAATTTTAATTTTGTTCGCAATTTCTTTATTTTGTTTTGTCATGGTTTCCGTCATTTGTTGTAATAATTCTGCCAGATTGGTGGGTCCTATTGCGGTTTCTTCCGACGTCCTACACTCTGTGTTTTCGCCCAAGAGTTGGTTCGCAACCGATTGCATTGAACTTTGCGGTGACACGTTTCTGCTCGAATTCCTTGTACTCTGTGGTGAGGGATCTCTGATTACTTGGACTATTGGTTCTACGTATTCAAGACGCAAGTTCGAATTCTCTTCGGCTCTCTCTCTACTTTCCTGTCTATCTTCATTTGGGTCTCTATCTCAATTCGGTCAAGGTCTCGATCTGCCATTGCTAATCTTTCCGAATCCCTTATTTTCCTTTTTAAAAGCAATTCACGAGCCCTACTTCGCGTCAACGTGCGCTTATACGATCTCACGCGCTTCAAAAGCTTTTTGCACACACGACTTGACAAGCCATTCACTTACTTGTTGGGTCAGAACCAACTTGTCAACGATGTATCCGCCACCTGTGCGCTTGCATTGGAAAGAAAACTTAATTCTAGCAATATTAAAATTCATAACTTAATCATGCCATTGTCTCTGCTAGAATGTCTCACGTTCTATTGAATACTTTCTTACTATCTATCGCTGCAGCTATTGTTTTCGACTATTTATAACTTTAGGAAAAAATTGTTTACTACGAAAATTTTTCAACAGGATATTTTTCTGACCTAGTTAGGCATCTGGTCGACCTTCAATCATGGTATTTTACCATCCTGGGAGTGTCGCCTTTCTCTAACATTCTGCGTGGTTTCTGTTTGTTCTAGGTCGTGTCTCCCTACCACTTTCGCGAAACGACGCTCTGAGCGTGTTTTTTAGGGAATTGACCAGTTTGAACCTGGGACCTGTTGCTGGTCAGGAGACGCCAGACCACACATGACATGTAGAGTTCAGAAGAGTTCAGTGATACTACCGATGACATAATCAAATCCTTAATGATTTAAGCGTCAGCTCCACTGCACTCCCTGTAAAAGAATCTTAATACTAACTAAATTTAGTGGAAGGGGTTAGTTAGCTGGTAAAATAACGTCGAAAAAGCAGTTAAGTTTACCATTGGAATTTTTATTCTACTCACAAAACATTGTTCATAAATTGCACTACTGATAAAAAGAAATATTTTAATACAGGATGATAAAAACCAACTGCGTTCAACAAAAATGTGAACGAATATTCCCTGAATGCGTTTCCAAGTTCTACAATGGATCGAAGGATGACCTATGCCATATCACTTCTATAATCTAGATTTAAATTAAGTTTCACAAAAGAGAAAACTATCAAAATGGTCTAAGTGACCCTCAATTATCTTTAATTACTTATCTACCTTGTCTTAAATTACAGTGGCTGATGTGGCTTCTCAATAATTATATAACAGAAAAATCATCACGTTTCAGATTTTAACTTACGTAGCAAATGTGAATGCCATGAGCTTTAATTGACTATCGACATTAGTATTACGCAAAACGGGGGTGTAACAGATGAGACTCCTGCTGTTCTGAGTGAAGCTTTATGCGCTGTTATGCGGCATCGCGTGGGTTCATTACCTTGTCGTTGGTTAGGCAGTGTCAGGGGGCGTCGGTCAGCACAGCTCCACGCACCTCGCTGACTCGGAAGCAACACTCTCCTAACTTCTCCTTACTACAATTTACCGAAGTTGGTTTAAAAAAAACTGTCTGGCTGTGTTTTCATCTGCCCAATCAGGATCTCAATGTTAACCTTAAGCTCCGCCTACAAAAATTCTGTCTATCCAATGAGAAACGTTATACTTTTCGTGGTGGGGCAATGTTTTTAACGTTTGCAACGTAACAGAGACGCGAAAAAGTCTCACGCTAAAACTTGCGGCTGGTTTGGCCCTTTTAGTGTTATCGTAAGATCTATATTGTTCTTCTGGAGGGCTCTAGCTTTTAACATGGCCTGGGGGGTGGTCCTGGTGGTTAGCTGGGGACGTGGGTGTCTATCCCTTATCGTAGGGCCTTCTAGCTTAACACGGTTCTCCTCTCGGGTTCTGTTCTCGTTTCTCCCCTCGGAACTGCGTCTGTCTCACGGTGGGAAGGTATGACATGCATTTAGGCATTCTTGTGTTAGTCTGTGGTATTCCAATTGCTCACTCGTTACTCGTATTACTTTGGTTAATTTAATGTCACGATTTATTCGGAGCTATGTGACATATTACTGGATTTGCTTATCATGTCAGGGTTTTCATGGAAGGTGTTGGATTTGCCTGACACTTTACACAGTATACAGAGGGAGGTCGTAGGTACCTTTGATATAATGTGAGATAGTGTATTGGGTTTCGAAACAGTGACACATAATTTTTTTGGCACAATGTAGCTATAAACTTGCCGTTTACATACTGCGAAATAACACAGTGACATAAATAAAATAAAATAAAATAAAATAAAATAAAATAAAATGATTCACATATTAATATCTGACTACGTTGATGGTACTAATAAAACACACCTAGTTTCAACAACACACGTGTACTTTTGGAGATCTGTGTTATACACACCAGTAGTTTTTAGAGCATAGAAGATATGCGTGAGTGAACAATGCAGGAAGCGGAAATGGTGGTCAGGCTGAGGAAATTGACATTCGGGGACCGAACCCAGGATATAGGGCGCGAAGAAATCCAATGACTAGGTGAACATGATAAGAGACACAAAACACACCTGCAACTGAACTCTAAGCTGGCCTCATCAATGTTATTAGATACGACGATCGTTGAAGAAGCGTTGCTGGAAGTTTCCTATTCTGAACAAGTCACAGATAGTTGTATGGTCGGTGACAGCGTAACATAAGCATTGTAGCATGTTTTGTTTAGTTCTAATTGTGTGAGACGTAACAATCTTTTCTTTAGATTCTTTTGTGATTCTCTCTGGTAATTATCATAGGAACTTCTCCAAATTACTGCTAGTCGTAAGAGTAAGGGGTTGTTACAATTTCACTGTACAATATTTCTTCATTACATGTATCAAGTTTATAAATGTACAGATGGTATTCCCAGAGATGACTAATTACAATAGTTGAGAATACAAATGTGCCAATTTCACGAAGGAAACTTCGTTCTTTATTTGTGTCCCATTTCGGGTGTGTTAAAATCTCCTCATAGCAGGTTTGCAGTTTGCACGAACGACAGAACCAGGTGTCACAACAAGGATAGAATTTTATGTCTTAGAGTCCAAAACAAGTGCACGAGTATTGGGGACGGAATTCTTCTCGTCTTGGAGTTCAGCTACAATCAAATTTCTTCTGTTTATTGTGTGTGCATCGCAGTAAACGCCCTTGTACGATCCGGTACACAGTTTGTAGCATAGTACGTGAGAGGGGAGTTCTTGAGATTAGTTTCCGAGACCCGTGGACGTTTTTTGCAGGATGGTCGTGTATTGTCCACGTGAGAGGGGTGTTGACTTTCTTGTGCGTTTTCGTCGTGGTTTGTGGCCTTTGCCCAGTGCACTGTGACTTCGCTCTGGGCTGATTATTGTCATCGCCAGTGGCGCGATGTATTTTTGGTGTGTTTTCGTCTATGGATGTCGCCATTGGTGCGCTGTTTCTCGCGAATGGGATATTTCATTCGAGTGTGGTTACGCACATGAGCTATCGCGTCTTACGCGATTATTGTTCACTGTGGTTATTCGCTTATGGTTTTCCGCACTATTGTGCACTGATAATCGTGTGGGCTTTCGCGAGTGGTTTACGAGCACCTGAATGGTAGATCTTGGGCGATAGTTTGTACCATGTGGCGTGCGCGCGCATTGTGCGAGCCACTTTGGTATGTTTTTGCAGAGTGAGCGAGGCACACCATCAATTTGTGCGAAAATAGGAACGGAAGAAATGTAGCTTTGCTGCCAAATTTCGCTAATACCTTGTGTCCCTTTTTTTACAGCAGCTGGAATGGAAAATTTTTACACCAGTCTGAGAAATTTTTGTGTGAGTTCCAGCAAAAAGAGAATTTCGCAGCAGAATTGTTTTACCCACATAACACAGAGAACAGACAGGTAACGTCGACACTCATCGAAATTCACGACATACACCATCGTTAGTGTCACCATAAAGACTAAGTAATGGGGAAGTAATCTCTAGGACCTTCATTAGTTCGTATATCTTTCATAATAGTCGTGTTGCATGAATTAGTAGTAGACTTAGAAGGGGTGAGAGTGACTGAAGTGAATGTATAGTCTAAGCCAGCTTAGTACTTTGAGTTACATGAAAGGTTGTGGGAAATTAACACTACATTATCATACATTACATCATCATGACCTCACCACTACATGAGATTACAAAGATTTAGACACAGAAAATTAATCATTTAAAATTATTGCTTTAATACAATCAAAGAATAATTGTAGAATAGAATCAGAATTTTTGTCAGAACAGCTTTGTGAACCATTTTCTTTTTTTATTTTTCTTGGAGTAATCCTGCAAAGCAATCCCTTACAATTTCGTTATAATTCTCTCTGTATTTATCCTGTACATATATCTGTAAAATACACAGCACTAAGTCCACATGTAAGCATTGTGCAGAGTACAGGAGCTGAGTGGATGGCGATATATCAAGCATTTGGAGAGGTCACTGACCCCGGGGTGGCCAAGGCAGCTGGGCAGATGGGATACCAATGCGGCTGGGTGGCGCAGCAGGCGGCGTCGACCCACACTGCGACAGCAAGGCAGCTGTTTGACATGACGTCATCGGGCTACGTGGATGGAGGTAGGTGCAGACGTGCCTCTGCACAACAAACGGGTGGTGCCCTGAGAGGAGGCGACAACTTTCACCGTCGTATACGGCTTCCATGGTTCCATGGGACCTACTGCTGAATGAAAGGGAGTGCCTGGTCACAGGGGCGAAGTTGTGGAGCGCTGAATGGAGGTACATACATCTCTGGAGACACGGGCGATGCAGACAGCGACGGCAGACGGTGATTCACCTCAAACTTGTGTCCATATGCTGCCTGGCTCACCCCATCAAGGTCTTCAACAACGGCAGTGCATTGCCATCCACCACGTCATCCGAGACGGTCACTAATCAAGATGCCACTGATTGCTGCCCACAGACATGGAGTAGGATCTGCCACACCGAGGCTGGTGCCTCTATTGTACGTGCTGAGTAAAACGGGTAACCCATCTTGGCAAACTCATCCCTCATAGCTGCCACATCTGACCTGTTACATGACATGTGTAGTGCTGTGTTTATTTGTGTGACAACTGTAAATTTATAAAAATGGACTCCCAAAAGATCTTTGAAAGGGGAGCTGTAGGGGGTATTTGTTGTTTTCAGTTAATTTGTTTTATATGTGCCTTGCTGTTTCAGTTTTTACAAGAATAAATGTATTTTCTGTGTTTGCTTACCAAGTTTTATTTTTTCTTAATGAACTCTTGTATTATTTTTCGATGTTGTAGAGATTCACTTGTTTTATGTCACTTACATTTTGTTTTGCTATGTTGACACTTATGTCTTTGTGCTAAAAGAACAGAATGACACATGTTAAAGAAGTAAGCTGAACAGATGACACATGCAACAAAAACACTATGACTGTCTTGTATTGGGTGAATTTGAGAACATTTGTGATCGATGATCTGTCAAGCCATGTGTATAATTGAGAAGGAGTAGTAATTTTCTATGGGGCAGAGAATCCTCAAAACAACAGTATTATATTCTGGTCATGGAAATACCCTTCTCTGGCCCCAGTTTCAGGATGAATGAGTAGATAAATGTCTGCGTGACCTTGTAACAGCTTAGTAATTGTTATCAAAGTCTGAGTCTACAAGAATATGACCTGATCGTATGTCCACCACATTTTTATTTCTCACTTTAATTTTGTAAGCATGCAGCAGAGACTGTATGTATGACTCCTGGTTGTATGTGGTGAAGACAGGGTATTACACTGTGCTGAGGTTTATGGTGAACGAAGATTGATTCACATTTATTTCTTTGATAATGACCCAACTATAGCGTCACAATTTATTCTCTTCCATGCCACACTAACTATTTTAAAGTATGGAACTCCCCAAGATCACAGGGAAGGTGGTCTTTATTACTGGGTTGCTATATTTGATTGTATCTGGCTTTATTCATATGATGAAATGGTTGGCAGTAGTTATCGCTCTTGCTTGTGAGCTCTAGGTTACTGCATAGCGGTAGGCATTACCTACGTGCAAAGGAAGAGGGTGCCGAGCTAGCATACAGCTTCTGAGGGCCGAGGGGAGTTTTTTTTTTCTGTGGAACCTAGTGGAAACGTTTGCCGGCAGCCAAGTCGCTCGGTCTCATTGTGAAGACACATTGGGTGGCGCCAGTCGGTCGGCGGGTGCGTCCCAGTAGGCTGACCAGCACTGAGGAGACGCTGCAGCTATGAGCGGAGCGTGAGGCCATTAGCGAATTCATGGCCGTTATTTGGAAAGTTCGAAATGGACCCAACAAGGTATATAACGATCTTCTTATGGAGGGCTGTATTTACATCCAAGTCATGCTTATAGCGAAAACATGCAGTAAATACGTGGTAAAGAGGGCGCTAAGCTGAATCTTTTTTCCTTTTCTAATTAATTTTTAAAGTGGCTGGTTGGTCAAAACTGTGTATGCAGAGCAGGGGTAGGTCTCCCTACTTCAAGTGCAGAGTGCTGGCTCATGATTGGCTTGTTTGAAAGTGGGTATAGTCTTAGCATGTAAATGTGGTACGCTACTGAGCTGCAGAGGAAAGCTGTAGAGAATGAGAAGAACTCTCTCTTGTGCTGGCACTTCGCTAGTAAAGAACGGTAGGTGTTTAGCTAGGCGATGTGAGTTGTGTCCTTCGCTAGTGTGCCACTTAGAGCCTGTGGCAGTCAGCATCTGAACCGTCGGAGGTATTGCTTCTTGCATCACCCACACAACGAGTTATGTGTGGGTGTACGTATTTGTTTTGAGTCAGCTGTCTAAATGTTTGGCATATTCCGTCATGCATCCTCATGTCATGGGATCAAATTGGTTTGGCAGAAAAGCAAACGGGTCCACTTGCACACTGGAATCCACCAGGGTTTCAGAGGCTCATAGGGAACAATCTGCGTTCCAAATCAGCCAAACACGAGACCGCATACTTGCTTATTTCCTGGTGCGCGCCGTTAATAAGAAAATGGTTCAAATGGCTCTGAGCACTATGGGACTTAACTTCTGAGGTCATCAGTCCCCTAGAACATAGAACTACTTAAACCTAACTAACCTAAGGACATCACACACATACATGCCCGAGGCAGGATTTGAACCTGCGCCCGTAGCGGTCACGCGGTTCCAGACTGCAGCGCCTAGAACCGCTCGGCCACCCCGGCCGGCCCGTTAATAATAGATTGCCACTGTCCGTGCTGTGCAGCCCTCACCTGCAGAAGAGCAACGTATTGGCTGCTACGGCATAGGCTTCCAATATATGCTTCTCAGCACCCTGTTCTTTGGAACCACATTTTTCAAATGTGTGTGAAATCTTATGGAACTTAACTGCTAAAGTCATCAGTCCCTAAGCTTACACACTACTTAACCTAAATTATCCTAAGGACAAACACGCACACCCATGCCCGAGGGAGGACTCGAATCTCCGTCGGGACCAGCCGCACAATCCATGACTGCAGCGCCCAGACCGCTCGGCTAAGACCGCGCGGCCCAAATTTTTCTTTACGGAGTAGTAGAGTATAGCTGCTAGATAGTAGCGTAGGTTTGGGCCACACCACGGATTCACAATTATGATGTTAGATAAACCGATTAGTTCTGGTTAGGGTGATTCGTTGATCCCCACCTGATAACTTTGTTAACCATAGACCACATATTTTGAAAGCATTCGTCAAATAAAAATGCTTGTGTGGCGTTTCTTTAGACAGCTTTTGTCATGTGATGTTAAGAATGAATAAACCAATTGCTCTTTAGACGAAATCTTGTCCAGTGTTTTGATTTACATTACCTTTGCCTTTTTTTATTAAAGACTTGATTGCAATTGAAAGAATAAGAAGCTCGCAGACGTAAGGCCAAATAAGGTAGAAAGGATCGATAATGTTCCATCAGAATTTCTAAAATCATTAGGTGAACTGGCAACTAAACGATTGTTGATGTTGGTGTGAAGACTGTGTTAGCCTGGCAATATATCGTCTTACTTTCGGAAAAATATCATCCACACAATTCCGAAGACTGCAAAGGGTGACAAGTGCGAAAATTATCGCACAATCACCTTAACGGCTCATGCATCCAAGTTGTTGACAAGAATTATACACAGAAGAATGAAAAAGAAAATTGATAATTTATTACATGACGATCAGTTTGGCTTTATGAAATGTAAAGGCAGCAGAGAGGTAATTCTGACGTTGTGGCTAATAATGTATGCAAGACCAACGAAAACTGATGACGCTTTCATAGGATTTGTCGACCTATAAAAATTGCACGACAATGCAAAGTGGTGCAAGAAATTTTGAGAAATTTTGAGAAATAGAGAGGTAAATTATGAAGAGAGACGGGTAACACACAATATGTACAAGAACCAAGAGGGAATAATAAGAGTGGAGGACCAAGAACGAAATGCTCGGGTTAAGAAGAGTGTGAGACAAGGGTGTAGCCTTTCGCCCCTACTGTTCAATCTGTATATCGACGAAGGAATGAAGGGAATAAAAGAAAGATTCAGGAGCGAAATCAAAATTCAAGCTGAAAAGGTATCAATTATACGATTCACTGATGACGTTTCTATCCTATGTGAAAGTGAAGAAGGATTTTATGATTTGCTGAACGGAATGGACAGTGTAATGAGTACAGAGTAAGGATTGCGAGTAAACCAAAGAAAGACGAAAATAATGGTACGTACCAGAAATGAGAACAGTGAGAAACGTAACATCTGGATTGATGGTCACGAAGTAGATGAAGTTAAGGACTTCTGCAGCCTAGCAACAGAATAACTAATGATGGGTGGAGCAAGGAGGACACAACAGCTGCAGAAAAGGGCACTCCTAGCCAAGACAAGTCTTCTAATATCAAACATAGGCCTTAATCTGAGGAAAATGTTTCTGAGAATGTACATTTGGAGGACAGCACTGTATGGTAGTGAAACATGGACTGTGGGAGAACTGGAACTTAACAATGTGGTGCTCTAGACGAATGTTTAAAATTAGGTGGACTGATAAGGTAAAGAATGGGGATGCTCCGCACAGAATCGGAGAGGAATGGAATATATGGAAAATACTGACATGGAAAAGGGACAGAATGACATCGGTTAAGACATCGGGGAATGACTTCCTTAGTACTAGAGAGTGTTGTAGAGGGCAAAAACTGTAGAGGAAGACACAGACTGGAATATACCCAGCACATAATCTGAGATGAAGAGGTTGGCACAGGAGAGGCGAGCCGCAAGAATCCAGTCAGAACACTAATATCTCAGAAAAAAATAATTATTGCATCCTCAGTAGAACACATTTTTTCTACCTTGTGATTGTAAGATGGAAGTAGTAGAACTTTTAGCAGCAACGGAAACGTTACCTATATTGCAGCCTGTGGGACACTAGCATTAATGTTACTTCATTCCAAAGAAAATTCACTATGAAAACTTCATAACCCAACTAACACTATGGTTAGCATCTTAACTTAATATGAAATGGCTGACTTACTGTTTGTACCAGCAAAGTCACAGTGTTTAAATGTATCTAGAATAATGTGTTACGTGTTAGGTAGATCGCCGAACATTTCAGCTGGTTAAATGTTGTTATTATTGTGTCCGCTTGAAGATACGGGACACAACGTGCATACAGGAGCTCTCAGGATAACTTAGTAAGGTTAACCCTATCAACAGAAGCTCATTTTCCATAGTGGGCGTTAATTGGACGGGGGAGGGGGGTGGATAGTGTGGTGGTATTTTATGTAAATCGGTGAAAACGCTTATGACATGTTCAGTGAAGGTTCCCAACTCGAATATATAATATATATTGTGACTGACTCAGATTCTCATATTTGTTGAAATACTCAACCATTCCTAAGTACATTACATTTCCCGTAAGTTTGACGACGGATGTAATAGTTACACGCATCGATAGTTGTAATATCAGTGTCAAAACCTTTTTTAAAAATGGTTTCACATACTGCGTATTTTTGTTTGTGTGGAAATATATCTTATGAACGAGATGATCTACGTAATTAGATGCATACAGCAATTGTATCAGGACAATAATCACTTAGAATTTCGCAAAATTTTACCAAGAGATATAGCGTTATTGTTCCGGAGGGAGTTATTTATATTTATGTTTCTCCTCAAAGAGAAATTTAGGGATTTCATGTGGTACAATTCTCGCAAATATACAGTTCTCGCTAATACTATATTGATTTTCGTTTGATCTAACCATACTGAGTCCCCCTCTTATGTTTTTGAAATGATTTTCGACCGATTGTGAATAACAGGTTGTGGTCCCAATTGACCTTGCATAGTTCTTATTATGTTGTCAACAGACTTATACACAGTACCACCGGACCATGACGAACTGGTAAGACGCTCTTTGGAAGTACCCGTGGTCTAGGGGTAGCGTCTTTGCTTCATAATCAAAACGTCTTCGGTCCCGGGTGCGACCCCCGCCACTGCCTAAATTTTGATAAATAGTCAGCATTGGCGGCCGAAGACTTCCGGTAAAAGAAGTCAGCCTCATTCTGCCAACAGCCTTGTCATAGAGGGCGGACGAGCGGATAGAGGTTCAGGGCACTCTCTTGTCCTAGGGGTGGGAAATTGCCTTAAAGGCGGAAGAATCAGCAATGATCAACGACATGATGATGCAGAAGGCAATGGAAACCACTGCATTAAAGACACGTAACGTGTATCCACAGGAGATGTGGCCTGTAATTGAAGAAGTGTCATGATGATCTCTCCATTGGCAAAAGATTCCGGAATAGTCCCCCATTCGGATCTCCGGGATGGGACTGCCAAGGGGATGGTTACCATGAGAAAAATATTGAATAATCAACGAAAGGATAACGTTCTACGAGTCGGGGCGTGGAATGTCAGAAGCTTGAACGTGGTAGGGAAACTAGAAAATCTGAAAAGGGAAATGCAAAGGCTCAATCTACATATAGTAGGGGGCAGTCTGCCGCCGGCAGTGCTGCGAGGCGGTCACGCGCCAGAGCGCTACGGGCGAGGCGCGCACAGTGTGTTTGTGTTTACTTCGGCCGCTGCAAGTGCCGATTTCCTTCTAGACCACCATGGCGCACAACTATCGGAAGAAGACATTACGTTTCAACTTTTGTTCTGACTTCGCCCGACCCAAGGCCCTGGAGGTAGAACGATTTATACGCGATGAAGTTAAAATACCACCAACGGATCTAATTGGTATCCACTTGTCCATAGTTAGCAGTACCGTCTACGTCAAAATGATCAACGATGCGGCGTGCGACAAGGTGCTTCAAGAGGCAAAACGTGGACTGCGCTTCTGTCATTCCGATGGCAACGTCGGACCCGTTACCGTCGATCACGCAGGTCTCGGCACACGGACGATAAGGATCTTCGAACTGCCGTTCGAACTACCTGCAGACGTCGTCATCGAGGCGCTCCGTCCCTATGGCAACGTTCTGGAACATGTTGCCGAACGATGGGTCCAATTTCAGACCTATCCAGTTTTAAACGGTGTTAGACAGGTCCGCATCGAGTTGCAGAAACACGTGCCTTCCTATCTACGTATCGGAGGCTGCCGTGCCATTATAATGTACGACGGCCAACCTCGGACCTGTTCCGGTTGCGGGAAAGAAGGTCACCTACGGTCTGAATGCATTCAACGACGTGTCGCGCAGCTCCCGTTGTCGGAAGCGTCCGTCACACCCACGATGACCGCCCTACTGGTCACTTACGCAGAGGCTCTTGCCACGTCTACAGTTTCGTCTAGTCCGCCGCCCGGTCCTTCCGATCGGCACGTCCCACCGTCACAGTCACCAACGGACGGTACAGACGTCCCACCTGACAACCTTGCCGCCGAACAGGCTCCCGCACCGGACGCTGAGGAGATCAGTACATCTTCTCAACACCTGTTTGACAATTTCATTGTACCCACCGACGCCTTCGAACCAGGTCGACGCTCCTCCTTGCCGTCGTCCGACACTGAGACTGAGGAACACGTGCGCAAACAACGCTCGCCACGTAGGCGCAAACGCCGTCGCCGTTCACCCACGGGCTCTCAGAGCGTTGCCACCCGCGACGACGAAGACGACACCCAAGCAGCCGACATTTCCACGCAGAGGTCGGCGGACAACTTTCACGATGAACAAGACGTTTCGCAGGACGGGACCACTATGGAGGTCGCCACGCACAATGTAACGATCTGTACGCCGGTTGAGACGCCTGTCTCCCCGCCGACAACTCCAGATCTCTCTCACCACGACGCAATTCCCATGGACATTGGACAGACCCACGGCACAGGAGCATGGGCCGACGACATTGAGGAAGGTACGCCCCCTCCTCCGGATGAGTTACCTCCGCCGGACGAGGCTGCCTGTTGTCATCAAAAGCGAGGCATTGCAGCTGATGGGACGGGACTTCCTGTCAGTGCCCTCCTCTTACTTCCCTTGGTGGTGGTAGATGCGCGTCCAGCACCACTGAAACAAACGTACCGAACATGATCGGCACTGCACCCAAGCTGCAACTCCTATGTGACATGCTTCGGGCCTCTGACGTCGACGTCGCCCTTCTTCAGGAAGTACGCGTTGCCACACTACCACCAGTCTACGGCTACGACTCATACACGTCCACATGTGATCAATCAGGGCGTGGAGTGGCTTTCTACATACGCGAAGGAATCCCACTCACGGACACGGCAATCCTTCCCTGTGGAAGAGGCATGGCTGTTACCATCTTCGACACGCGCGTCATCAATATCTACGCTCCGTCTGGCTCCACGAACCGTCGGCAGCGGTCCACTTTCTTCGGACATGACGTGGCGCCCCTGTTTTCTGGACGCTATGATCGCCTTATCATGGGAGGAGATTTCAACTGTGTCCTCTATCCGCAGGACCAAGTACCTGGTTATTCGCCATGCCCGGCGCTGCTCACCTTAATCGAAGATTTTCATCTAGTGGACGTTTGGGAGAAAATTCATGGCAATACCCCCGGTTTTACCCATTATACAGCATATTCTGCGAGCAGACTGGACCGGATTTATGTCTCTGCTCACCTCGGCAATGAAGTCGCCCAAGCTGAACGATGGCCCCTTGCATTTTCGGACCATTGCGCCGTCATTTGCTCCCTGGCTCTGCCACCTCAGTCAGTGTGGCGCAGCAGAGGTTACTGGAAGCTTAATACCTCCCTCCTTAATGATCCACACTGCCGACAATGTATTGCCACTATATGGGCGTCTTGCGAAAGACGCCTTCCGCAATGCACATCCACGTTCCATTGGTGGCTCAAATGTGCCAAACCTGCGATCAGAAAGGCCTTCATACAATGTGGCAAGGAAGCAGCAGCATGGCATCGAGACACCACAAATTTTCACTACGCCGTCCTCCGTGAGCTCGATGCGCTCCCTCCATCACCTGACACCCACAGGGAACGACAACGTACTAAAGCTCGTCTCCTCTCTCTTCAACGTGCACGACTGCATGGTGTCGTGGTGCGTTCCCGACGACAAGACCTCCTCCACGACGAAACCCCATCCACAATCCATGCCGCATCCGACCATAGTCGTCGACGTCGGCTTTTCGTCCCCAACATCACGACCTCCGATGGTGTCCACCACACAACACAGGCGGCGGTGGTGTCCGCCTTTGCTGAACATTATCGCCAATTTTATGATGATGAAAGGATGGCGACGCCCATTCCTGATGATCTCCGTCCTTCGCCTGATCGGACCCTCACCGTAGCGGAGTCAACGTCCATGATGTCTGCAATCACCGCAGAAGAGGTGGTAAATGCGATCAACAAAGGGGCCAAGAACAAATCACCCGGACCAGATGGTCTCCCAGTGGAGTTTTACCGGGCGTTCACCACGTTAATGCTTCCTCGCTGGACGGAAATGATTCAGGAACTCTTTACTCCGTCCTTCCCAATTCCACCTGAATTCGTCACTGGCATTCTTCTACCTGTGCCTACACCGAAGGGAGGGTCTCATGTCTCTGCATATCGCCCCCTTACACTACTGAATGCAGACTATAAAATCTATGCACGCCTCTTAGCAGCGCGAATACGCACCGTCTTACCTACGGTCCTTTCACCTGAGCAGACTGCACGTGGTTGTGGGGCCACCTTACAAACAGCTCTAGGAGAATGCCGTGACCTCATTGCACTGGCGTCGGTTTGTCGCCTTCGTGCAGCACTGGTATCCGTCGATTTCACGAGTGCCTTTGATCGCGTTCGACATCCATTCCTCCTCATGGTGGCGACACGTATGGGGTTCCCATGGCTTTTTGTCGATGCCATTCGCCGGTTACTCCTTCCCGCGGTCTCGATGGTACAAGTCAATGAGAGGCTTGTAGGACCGATTCCTATACGCTGCTCTGTGCGTCAAGGATGCCCTATGTCTACTTTACTATATGCCAATGCACTTGAGCCCCTCATCACTGGACTTACCTCTAGACTGCAGGGCCTCACTTTGCGTGACCACACCTTTCACTGTAGGGTTTATGCGGACGATCTCCTCTTTCTCACCTGCTCCTCCACGGAACTCAATGACGCCATCCAATGGATCCACCAGTATGGACGTCTTTCTGGTAGCATTCTTAATGTCCGTAAATCGACTATGATGCACATTGGGCGCGGCCTCCCGGCTATGGTGCCGACCCCACTCCCAGTTAGTGCCACCCTTCGTTACTTGGGTATCGAATTTACGAGCTCCACACACCGCACAGTGACCCTGGCTTACCGGCGGCTTTTTCAGTCGATTCGGCACCATGTCCGCGGTCAAGTGCACCGTAACTTAAACCAACTCCAACGTGTGTCCTATGTCAACATCTATGTCGCCCCTAAACTGGTACACGTCGCCCAGATCCTCCCAATGCCGTTACTCCTTGGCCGCCGCATCCAATCAGCCTTTGGATATTTCGTGTCAGCAGGGGCACTTTTCAAAGTCCGCTACAACACTCTAACACTGCCTCCTGCAAAAGGTGGCCTCGGACTCATCAACGTGCGGGCACGCTCTTCTGCACTCTTTGTCCACACTCTGTTGCGGCACTGGCAGGGGCCGGTCCCGTCTTTCACACGCAGTCTCTTAGATATCCTCCGACCAACTTCTCTCGATCCACCGATCAATGTGGCACCTATTTCTCCATTATTGTACTACGTCGCCAATTGTTTCATAGAACTCAGCTACGTTCGGGCCGATCTTCCAGTCACCCGTCCTCCCCGTACTAAAGATTATTATCGTTTGTTTATGCTGTCCAACCCTTGCGACCCCATGGTGCTACAGCATCCTGACATTAACTGGCGCACGGTTTGGGGGTGTGTGCATGCACCCTTTTTACCGTCGTCTATGGAAAATTCCCGACTAATAGTCGACTTTATCGCATAGGACTGGCCACCTCCCTTCTCTGCCCTGACTGTGAGCTCGAAGACACCGACGAGCACCGTCTTACGTGCCCCCTGAAACAAAACGTATGGCTCCTCATCCAACGAATCGTGGGCTTTTACCTCCGTGCCCCGCCAACGACGGTAACCCCGGATTTCCTGTTGTTGCCCCAGACATTTCACTACCCTCTTGCTAAGCACCATACCCTAATCTGGTTTCGAGGACAGGCTTTAGAATATCTCTTTCGGAGTGGTCCGCATACAGTCCTTGACTTCTGGTACAAAGTTGTGACCGCGCATAGCACCCTCACCCGAAAGCCATCTTACCGACAAACTTTTGCCGGGTATCTCCGCAACGTCTTCCTTGACCCCCCTCAAAGTTGGGGTGTACCATGCCTACCTGTCACATGATGCAACACCCTTATCCACGTTCTCATGCATCGACCAAAAACAATCACAATTTTTTTTTTGAAAAAAAAGGAAGAAGACAGACTATGTTATATTTTGTTGTATTTAATGTTTTTCTTTTTTAATATTTTTTTTTGTTTAACTAACAGCCATTTGTATATTTTTAAATGGTACCTTGAAGAACTCTTGCATAGTGAATATATATGTACTTTTAGTTTGTTCAATACAAATTTTTAAACAAAAACAAAAACAAAAGAAACAAAAAAAAAGGTAAACAGGATATGTTCTAATTTGTTGTATTTCATGTTATTCTAATAATTTGTTTACCTAACACTCATTTGTATATGTTTAACTGGTACCTTGAAGAACTTTTGCTTTGTGTATGTATATATATGTACTCTCCGTTTGTTCAATAATAAAGGAAAAAAAAAACACGCGGAAGATCCCCGGTTCGATCCCGGGCGAAAACATAATTTTTAATCAATGGAAGATAGATCCTCGTTGGGTAAAGAATTCGCCTGTTGGCTTGCTGATCCCAATTCCATTGTAGACATTACAGTTTCAGTTAGATAGCAAATGTATGCGTCCTTTTATGTATTGCCACAAAGCCAAAAATGACGGATAGTACAACAAATTACGACTGTTTTATGTAAAGCTGATAACATGAGAACAGTAAAGAGTTGTATGCGAATGGAAAGACATGTTATTTTTGTGTCCGACCAATCATATTAAAAAAAATTATATTTCAAAAAAAAAAAAAAGTGGCTACCGTCGTTCCTTCTTAACTTTGATTCCCGTGTTCGAGACCATATTGGTTTTTTTATTATTTTTTTTCCTGCCTCTCTATCAGAATTATCTACGAATGTTTTTTTTCTAATTTATGTTGAAATAATGTTGTCATTATTCGCCAATTAACTTTATGTGTAATGAATGAATTAAAAAAAACAAAACAAAAAATAGATGGATAGAGCGTCTGTGCAAAAAAAAAAAAAGGGGTAGCGTCTTTGCTTCATAATCAAAACGTCTTCGGTCCCGGGTGCGATCCCCGCCACTGAATAAATTTTGATAAGTAGTCAGCATTGGCGGCCGAAGACTTCCGGTAAAAGAAGTCAGCCTCATTCTGCCAACAGCCTTGTCATAGTAGGGCGGACGAGCGGATAGAGGTTCAGGGCGCTCTCTTGTCCTAGGAGTGGGAAATTGCCTTAAAGGCGGAAGAATCAGCAATGATCAACGACATGAGGATGCAGAAGGCAATGGAAACCACTGCATTAAAAACACGTAACGTGTATCCACAGGAGATGTGGCCTGTAATTGAAGAAGTGTCATGATGATCTCTCCATTGGCAAAAGATTCCGGAATAGTCCCCCATTCGGATCTCCGGGATGGGACTGCCAAGGGGATGGTTACCATGAGAAAAAGACTGAATAATCAACGAAATGATAACGTTCTACGAGTCGGGGCGTGGAATGTCAGAAGCTTGAACGTGGTAGGGAAACTAGAAAATCTGAAAAGGGAAATGCAAAGGCTCAATCTACATATAGTAGGGGTCAGTGAAGTGGAAGGAAGACAAGGATATCTGGTCAGATGAGTATCGGGTAATATCAGCAACAGCAGAAAATGGTATGACAGGTGTAGGATTCGTTATGAATAGGAAGGTAGGGAAGAGGGTGTGTTATTGTAAACAGTTCAGTGACCGGGTTGTTCTAATCAGATTCGACAGCAGACCAACACCGACAACGATAGTTCAGGTATACATGCCGACGTCGCAAGCTCAAGATGAACAGATAGAGGAAGTTTATGAGGATATTGAAAGGGTAATGCAGTATGTAAAGGGTGACGAAAATCTAATAGTCATGGGCGACTGGAATGCAGTTGTAGGGGAAGGAGAAGAAGAAAAAGTTACAGGATAACATGGGCTTGGGACAAGGAATGAAAGAGAAGAAAGACTAATTGAGTTCTGTAACAAGTTCCAGCTAGTAATAGCGAATACCCTGATCAAGAATCACAAAAGGAGGAGGTATACTTGGAAAAGACCGGGAGACACGGGAAGATTTCAGTTAGATTACATCATAGTCAGACAGAGATTCCGAAATCAGTTACTGGATGGTAAGGCGTACCCAGGAGCAGATATAGACTCAGATCACAATTTAGTAATGATGAAGAGTAGGCTGAAGTTCAAGACATTAGTCAGGAAGAATCAATACGCAAAGAAGTGGGATACGGAAGTACTAAGGAATGACGAGATACGTTTGATGTTCTCTAACGCTAAAGATACAGCAATAAGGAATAGCGCAGTAGGCAGTACAGTTGAAGAGGAATGGACATCTCTAAAAAGGGCCATCACAGAAGTTGGGAAGGAAAACATAGGTACAAAGATGGTAGCTGCGAAGAAACCATGGGTAACAGAAGAAATACTTCAGTTGATTGATGAAAGGAGGAAGTACAAACATGTTCCCGGAAAATCAGGAAAACAGAAATACAAGTCGCTGAGGAATCAAATAAATAGGAAGTGCAGGGAAGCTAAGACGAAATGGCTGCAGGAAAAATGTGAAGACATCGAAAAAGATATGATTGTCGGAAGGACAGACTCAGCATACAGGAAAGTCAAAACAACCTTTGGTATCATTAAAAGCAACGGTGGTAACATTAAGAGTGCAACGGGAATTCCACTGTTAAATGCAGAGGAGAGAGCAGACGGGTGGAAAGAATACATTGAAAGCCTCTATGAGGGTGAAGATTTGTCTGATGTGATAGAGGAAGAAACAAGAGTCGATTTAGAAGAGATAGGGGATCCAGTATTAGAATCGGAATTTAAAAGAGCTTTGGAGGACTTACGGTCAAATAAGGCAGAAGGGATAGATAACATTCCATCAGAATTTCTAAAATCATTGGGGGAAGTGGCAACAAAACGACTATTCACGTTGGTGTGTAGAATATATGAGTCTGGCGACATACCATCTGACTTTCGGAAAAGCATCATCCACACAATTCCGAAGACGGCAAGAGCTGACAAGTGCGAGAATTATCGCACAATCAGCTTAACAGCTCATGCATCGAAGCTGCTTACAAGAATAATATGCAGAAGAATGGAAAAGAAAATTGAGAATGCGCTAGGTGACGATCAGTTTGGCTTTAGGAAAAGTAAAGGGACGAGAGAGGCAATTCTGACGTTACGACTAATAATGGAAGCAAGGCTAAAGAAAAATCAGGACACTTTCATAGGATTTGTCGACCTGGAAAAAGCGTTCGACAATATAAAATGGTGCAAGCTGTTCAAGATTCTGAAAAAAGTAGGGGTAAGCTATAGGGAGAGACGGGTCATATACAATATGTACAACAACTAAGAGGGAATAATAAGAGTGGACGATCAAGAACGAAGGGCTCATATTAAGAAGGGTGTAAGACAAGGCTGTAGCCTTTCGCCTTTACTCTTCAATCTGTACATCGAGGAAGCAATGATGGAAATGAAAGGAGGTTCAGGAGTGGAATTAAAATACAATGTGAAAGGATATCAATGATATGATTCGCTGATGATATTGCTATCCTGAGTAAAAGTGAAGAAGAATTAAATGATCTGCTGAACGGAATGAACAGTCTAATGAGTACACAGTATGGTTTGAGAGTAAATCGGAGAAAGACGAAGGTAATGAGAAGTAGTAGAAATGAGAACAGCGAGAAACGTAACATCAGGATTGATGGTCACAAAGTCAATGAAGTTAAGGAATTCTGCTACCTAGGCAGTAAAATAACCAATGACGGACGGAGCAAGGAGGACATCCAAAGCAGACTCGCTATGGCAAAAAAGGCATTTCTGGCCAAGAGAAGTCTACTAATATCAAATAACGGCCTTAATTTGAGGAAGAAATTTCTGAGGATGTACGTCTGGAGTACAGCGTTGTATGGTAGTGAAACATGAACTGTGGGAAAACCGGAACAGAAGAGAATCGAAGCATTTGAGATGTGGTGCTATAGACGAATGTAGAAATTAGGTGGACCGATAAGGTAAGGAATGAGGAGGTTCTACGCAGAGTCGGAGAGGAAAGGAAATTGTGGAAAACACTGATAAGGAGAAGGGACAGGATGATAGGACTTCTGCTAAGACATGAGGGAATGACTTCCATGGTACTATAGGGAGCTGTAGAGGGCAGAGATTGGAATACGTCAAGCAAATAATTGAGGACGTAGGTTGCAAGTGCTACTCTGAGATGAAGAGGTTAGCACATGAAAGGAATTTGTGCCGGGCCGCATCAAACCAGTCAGTAGATTGATGACCAAAAAAAAAAAAAAAAAGACGCTCTTTGGAATAAATATTAAATATAGTTACAATCTCGTAAAATTCTTCTAACTCTGACCCAAGAGGTTCAAAATTTTCGCGTTGATGTATTTGATGTCTGTAGCAGTGAATATATGTAAGTAGATGTCGAACCATATCAGAGCGTGTGTGTACCGAGGTTCGGCAACAGCGATGGGGCGGCGTCCAAATACTACTCTCTCAAAGCATCCAACATTCTTAAATACCAGATATTCAGTATCTGAACGTACTAAGTAAAATAAAAAGCATATTTCCCCCGCTCTGTAAGCAATATCCACAGTATCATTTCACGCACTTCACATCATAAAGACACCGCAGTGCCACTGAAATGGAGGAAATAATAGGAAAATACAAATAATTAGTCACATATCGATAGCTTGACTGAGAGTTGTTAACTGTCCGTGTTAACTTGCTCATACTGAATGATAAGGGGCGATCTATAAATCTTCAACTTGAAAGAAGACATCTTCTCAGCCATTTCGCATTTGCAAAACCCTTATTTGTGGTAAACCGAGTTGCCATCACCTGACCTGGGAATAGAGTACATGAAATGTAAAACATGTTATATTACGAAAAATACCTTATAATATCATAAATAGATCGCATAGAGTGGATTATTGTTACACATTCCTCAGTAAAGTCTGCCCAACAACAGTTCTAAATGTACTCATTACTTTATTTAACCGGATTGTTCACGTAAGATGCACTGGCATATCGAACTTAAAATCGATATTTACAACACATTTCATCACGTGCAACTTTCTCCATATTCGAAGTCACAGAGTGCATCACTGGTACAAGAGCACCGCTGGACAGATGCGTGACGGAAGTCACTAAAGAAAGTCTGCTTTCGGTAGTGGTGAGGTGAGCACATCTTGTATCCTTATCGCTTCTTGTGCTGCTTGCTAGCTAGCAACCGTTTATTTACTTCTGATTAGCTGCTTGTCTTCGTGTCATGGCGTTTTCCTATCTCCAAGCCACGAGTAAATTAACTTTCCCTTTGGATCGAGCAGGACGAAACGGGTATGAAGTTGAACGGTTTATACCGGACGAAATGGATCTCTCACCGTAAGATATTCTCAGATATCAAAATGGCGAATGAGAGCTGTGTACAGAACTTGTGGGGTGACACGCACACGATATCAAATTCCCGCACTCTGACGGCCATACAGGTTTTGTCGTGTTGCTCATGCTGCTTTGGGTCTCCGTAAGGACTTTGTGGCCACTGCCTCTAGACCTTACGGCAACTTCGTCAGTCACGTTGTTGAAACTTGGAAGACGTTTGAAAGCTACTATATCCTTAATGCTGGCCGTCAGTTAAAAACTGAACTGAGGAAATATGTGCCTTCTTACTTTGGTTATTGTCGTCTGCAGGGCTGTCGTCATTTGTGATGGCCAGCCACGCTCTAGTTAGGTTGTGTCCGTTCGAAATGTCTCCACACAGACTGGTTCAGATGACGATCGAAGACATCACTGCGGCTCCCATTGCTTTATCTTTCTCGTTCGCGATCTCTCTGAATCAAACGACACCGGTTTCGACTCATACGACGCAATGAACGTTTCGCCTGTTTTTTCTACACTGGCTTCGGCGGAAGTACGGACAGACGATGGCTGTCACCAATAACAAGACGTCTTTCCCGGCCTCATGATTATTAATCACAGAGATGTCCCGACCTCCGCTTTTCTGGCGTCTGGCCCCGTATAGGACGATATCGGTCCGCCATTCGCCACGGAACAACATCTGTGAAACCAATGGTTGCCGAGGAAACCGGAACAGACAACGCCGTGCCCGTTCTTATGACAACGTCCGTTGAATGTGTTCTACTTATGATGCGCCGTCTTCTGACGGCCTGGCACTGGACAATGTGAGATCTCTTCCTCCCACCATCTCCGGTCAGCATCCAACTACTGATACTGACCTTGGCCCGCCTTGGTCTGATGTGTTCGCCTCCCTTTCTGTGTCTGATGCGACCTGTGGGCTCACCTGAGCTCCTCTGAACTGGTCCGGTGAGACGTCTTCTGGCCGAACGACGTAGATACGAGGATGGGGTTCTGGTGGTGTGCAACGCAAAGGACCCCCCTTGGAGGTGTCTCGCTACTCGACTGCTCGTGAACGATGCATCTACTAGCCAATTTCACAGAGAATGAAGTCCATGACGTTATCAAGACGTGTTCTGCCTCTGAGGGCGTCCCACTAGAGTTTTATCGCATATTTCGTCTCCTACTGGCTCCGTCGTAGACGTCATGTTGTCATCTGCAGTGCAGATCCTCGACGGTTTCCTTGACGGTCTCATTCAAAATCACAACCCTCAGGGAACATCACGGATATGCGATTACCATCCCTTGAAGTTGCTCAACAGCGATACGAGGATCTTTACTCGGCTGTTGGCTTAAACGGACGGCCCAGTGCGTGATCCCCCCGTGATGAAACCTCTTTGGGAGGTGCCAATAACACCCGCATTGCACTCGACATCTACTGAGACATAATCTCTCGTGCTCAAGCTCATCTTGTGCCTGTACTTTTCGTCGCTCGCGACTTCAGACAGGCTTTCGATAGAATAGACCACAACTACCTGGTAGTTCCGTCGACGTCGTAATACGTCTTCTCGTTTAACGACTTCTCGCGTACTGTTCAAAGGCCGTCTCGCTCCTCCCATCTTGGTCCGACAATCGGTGCGTCAAGACTGTCCGCTTTCTGCACTTTGTAGGCGCCCCAGTGGTCCTGGTCGCCTACGGTGGACTGGATGAGCAGCGACCTCTCCATTTGTCAGGATGCTAAGAAATCGCTGTGGAAGCGTCAGAAATGTCAAAGAAACATTATTAACTCGTAACACCTTTATTCCTGCCGAGTACACTGTGGCTTGGTGATATCAACGACCTTCCCCGAGTCCTCGCTGACTCGTAGCATGACACCAGCTCTGGGCCACACGTTTTGCTAGCGCAGCGCCGCATGCTGTGACGTAGTGGAGGAATGCCCTTACTTCGTACTTCGGCCGCACGTGGCTGGTGGCGCCCGGCTGGCCGGCTGGCTCGGCTGCGGACAGCAGGCTGCTGCGCGTAGGAGGCTGCGGGTTGGAGTCCCGGCGCTGTCGGCACGAGAGGCGTTCTCGTAGTGCGGAGTGTATTCTATCCCACCCCGTCTTCTTCCCTGCCCTTCCTGGTGGCTCGTACGTGGTGGACGGGCGGCAGTCCCTCAGCGTCGTCGGCTCACCCAGTTGTGACGGCGGATGCACAGGGCCTAGGCCCCGGACGATCTCGACGATGGCTCACTGATGTGATCAGCATTGGCGGCGAGCGAGTCTGCCGCGATGTCTGCTAATCCTGGGTTGACGATTGACAGCGGCAGCAGAAAGGACTAGAGCTGGTACTGTCCCCTCACGCCTGCTGCCGGATGGGCTGCCCTTACTGCAACATCTGCTTAATAAAGATTAACATGTCGATCACCGAACTGAGCGCTACGCAGCGACCCAGTACACATCTAAATGCAAGTCTAACTGCGAGTACCTTGTTGCTATCAAAGCTGGCGTATTTAAAGGAAGCACGAGTGACGTCCTGACGTCATGCTCGTTTGTAATGAACGCATTTGTTCCACTTATACTGCTGATTCATTTGTCGTACTCGCCCCTTAGGTGTTCTTGCGACAGAGTTACGTGTTGTTACGGCAGACTTACGGGAAGTTGTGAAATGCAGTACAGCTGACGCTATACCTCTGCCTTACACTCTACGGAAGTCTCCGTCTAACACAAACCCACGTGCTAAGCAATTCTCTCTCGCCTGTTGTGTGTAACCAGGCCACTGCCCCTGCGTGATGACACATTCCATACATGTGTAATCCTTTTACCTCTTGGCTAACGTACTGCCTCTGGCTCTCGGCATAGGCAACGAAACTTTGACAATATTCCACGTTTCCAACTCTTTACTATTCCGCGACACTACAACTCTTGAATGCTTTTGCCATGGAACAGTTTCTCTATGGCCTCCTTCAACATCGTCTGTTAGTGGCCATGTCTTTCGCTGTACTGCTTTTGCGGACGATCTCGCCCTCGTTGTTCTTAGAGTGCTGAGATCAGGAAGCCCTTGGCATGTGTTACCACTTACGGCGTTCTGGTAGCTGCCGTAACGTCCACAAATTGAGCTCTGTGGGTATAGGTAAAGAGCATCCTCAGGACAGCGCTACTCCAATGGTAACTGCTACTTTCCCATGCGTAGGACTCGATTTCTTGGGTGATTTGCGGCGAATTATTCCCCTCAACTGCTGGCGTCTGCTACTGCAATTAGATTTGGGCTCCTAGATCATCGGTTATGCGCCCTAGATCTTCTGCAACGGAGACATTATGTTAACGGATTTTGGTGTCACGTATCCCCACGTGGCACAGGCTCTTCCTATTCCACCATCAATTGCCCACCCTTTGCTAGTGGCACTGGGTTCATATGTTTGTTACGGCCTGCTGTTCAAGATGAGGTACGAGGCCTTCACCCTCTCACAGTGCACGAGCGATTTATGCCTGTATCATATCCTTGAAAGAGCGATAGCCCTTTTCGTCAGCTCTCAAAGGGCATTATGTTGCCATTGTCCTACGGACCTTAACAGCTTGTTTGTGGAGACCCTTGCACTGCTCTCTCTCTCAGTACCTATCCAGCTTTCGGACGTCCTACCGTCCTTCCTTTACTTCGACATTTTTCCCTCGAAATATGTCTATACTGCCAACCATTTAACATCCTTGAAGGCAATCTATGGTTTTCTTCAGTAGCACATGACTCCTAATGCTTTTGAGGGAAGATTCCCCACGTCGACTGGAGTGCCGTCTGAAAATCGATGTGCGCTCCTTACCATACTACTGACGTCCATTCTGAATGTAAAAATTTGGAAATTTTGGTAAAGTGCCATGGGACAAAACTGCTGAGGCCATCGGTCCCTTGGCTTACACACTAATTAAACTAACTCAGAAAACTCATGCTAAGGACAACACACACACACACCCATGCCTGTGGGAGGACCCGAACTTCCGACGGGGGGAGCTGCGTGAACCGTAACAGGGCGCCCCCAGACCGCGCGGTTCTGAATGTACCTTATGGTCAATGGGAAGCAAATATGCCAGTCACGTCTTCATGGAATTCACCTTGCAGACACGCCAATGTTGGTCGCCTGTGATGTTCAGGACACGGAGGAGCATCGTCTGGTGCACGCATCGGCGATAGGTGCGAAAGAGCTTCATTAACCATACAACTTCTCATCAGATACCTCCTCACCTGTTCTTCTTTCCCGAATAGGTGTGCTTACCACAAGCGAAGACTAACTCTGTGAAGTGGTTTTGTCCAACATGTTTGCTAACGGTGAGAAAAATGTCATTATTGGCCATTTCCTTAATGAACGATATTGAGCAGTAGCCCGCAACCCGAAATATAGACAATTTATCTCTAATTTTGTTACCAGAATTTTTCTTAACCTTGTCTGGTTGGTATGCTTTGTACCTATGCTATCATACGTTCCCTACGATTTCCTTGATTCTTGGGGCAGGAAACGGGACATGGTTGCGACCCCTACCCAACTTGCCACTGCCCCTCCCATTGAGCCCTGTCAGGTTGGACCGATAAAAAAATTTAATGCAGTGTGCAGAGCTTAGACTCTAAAAAAATAAAAAAAGGACATATTGACATAGTTATTCATCTCATTATCAGTTGCAGTTGTTCATACGTAATTTCAATGAAATTGTAATTGCAAATATAAATACGTTATTTCAATAAAAACGTGGTAATAGGTATACAACTATATATATATATATATATATATATATATATATATATATATATATATATATATTACTACGTAAAAGCTGAAATATTTGAACAAGGAGAAAGAACATTTGCAGTTACAATACATCATGAAATATTTAAAAGAAGGTGCTAGTGTTTCATGATGTAATAGCAATTCTTTTAGCTTCTTCTTTGCGGCTTCACAGTTAATATTTGTGAAAGAGAAGTAATTAAATGCTGTAGTCTACTTAGAGGTTTTTTTGATTTTCAAGTCACCACAGATAGACCATGAGCTATAGATTGCACTGAATAATTGATATTTCACGTTACTTTAGAGCTGAAAGTCACCTTGTTCACCTGTTTTAAGCTGTAACATGCATTGCTAATCATTTTGCAGTAAACTTTACTTAGCTACGTAGTATGATCTGTCTTTGCTCACCTCTATGGGAAATACACTGCGAAACTGAACGTCATACTTACGACTGTTGAAATGCCTGGGATAGCAGGACAGAGCAGATTAGGTTGTGGAAATGGGTCAATATGAGTTCCTGTCAGTTGTACTCAACATACAATAATTGGCTGAAAGCCTTAGCAATTTAATTTTAATGGAACTAGGCTGGAGGTTGCATATTAAGCAATAAGAGGAGTTTCTATCAAAAGGCAGAAGGCGTTATCTTAAAACATTTCATGCAAATTGGGCTGAAGGCCCCATTCAAACGCATAACAGTCTTATGCCTTAAGGCAAGAGAAGAAGGTTAATTTAAGAGACAGTAAAACTCGGCTGAAGACGACTCACTAACAAATAATTAAACAGTTTAAGCCCTAGAAAGAAGAGTTTCAATTTTAAAGGGCAGAAGGCCATATCTTAAAACATTTCATATAAAATAAAGAACAAAAACCTCTTGCACTAAGGGCAAGACAAGGACATTAATATAAGAGATATTAATACTCAGCTGAAGGAAACATATCAACAAAATATGTTTAACGGCTTAAGACCTAGAAAGAGTTTCAGTCTAAAAGACAGAAGGCCTTGCCTTAAAACCTCTCCAGTAAATTTCGGCTGAAGGCCCCATATAAAAATATAACAATATCATGCCTTAAGGGCAAGACAAGAACATTAATTTAAGAGACATTGATACTCGGCTGAAAGCCACACATCAGCCAAATAGCTAAAATCCAAACAGGGAAATTACTACATATCACACAAGGAACGGTGGTCAGAAGTTTCCAAAGGGTCGGCCTGGGATTGTAACACTAACGCCTGTTTAGGTGAGACAGGCAGCCTGTCCAACGACTTCTTAATTTCGAGGCAACACAACCGACAGACAGCCGACCGACCAATCAACCAAATCACTTCCGCTCCGCGCAATCAGCCAAACGACCACAAAATTTCAATACACGATACACAGAATATTGGCACCCACAACAATCAACAACACCTGATCTGTCAAACTACGCGCCACGCTGAACAGCAACAACACGACGAGGAAAATACACTACTAAAAATTACGTCAACGACCAGGGCAGATAAGAGGAACGTCAAAGGCCACAAGGCAGAAGATACCGCTGGTGAACTTACATAACAGGCAATAAATTAAGTTAAATTTCACAGGAAGACTGCTGGAATCTTAGCCGACTTAAATACCCACACGTTGTTGTTCGTGGGAATGTCCCAAAACCGCCAACCACAATCAAACGTAGAAATGTAAACAGCGGAGGCTCGATAGTAAGTTAAGTGAGGACTCAACTTTCATGTCCAAGTTTGCTGGGCGTCGAACCTCGTAGCTCTCACAAGCAGCACCTCACACTCCAACCGCGCGTGCACGCCACCAGCGGCTCCAGTCCGACTCCTTGCGACGGGGGCTTCCTTGCTGCTCCACGCCAATCGACCGACTGGTCTGCTGGTCCGTCCACGACTACTGTTCCATCGCGAATGCACTGTTTGTGCGTCTCCCACTCACTGACTACCCAACACACAACGACCCGGAAACAGTATCAGTCGCTCCAGAGATGGTACGACAGAACGCTTATCAATACGCGCTGCTGCTGCCAGTCACGGGCAAGTAAGGCAGGAAGTTAGTGACTCCAGTAAATGGAATACGAAAACGAGGCTGCACTACCGTGATAGAAGACGACAAACAATTAATGGGATGAACACAAGCCGTGCATGGCTCAACTGTATTGCTATCTTATCTGAATCTTTTAGTGTCTCAGTTATATCTCGTCATCACTGCCGCAATATTATTTATTACTTTTTTTCAAAAAAATGGTTCAAATGGCTCTGAGCACTATGGGACATCACACACATCCATGCCCGATGCAGGATTCGAACCTGCGACCGTAGTGGTCACGCGGTTCCAGGATGAAGCGCCTAGAACCGCACGGCCACTAGCGGCCGGCTACTTTTTCTCACAGATTATGAAGTTTTAACTCTGTATCGGTTGCTGAGAGTCAATACCCACACGCAGTCTGACACTACGTATCATATTCTGTATCTAACAGGCTTTTCCGAGCAGATGACCTCGTGTAATGTCTTCGTCAAGACAAGCGGGCACCGAAGATACTGATGCTGAATTTACTTCAAGAAGGATTGCTTATTCGTCACCTACGTTAAAAACTACCTATACCGTGCAATCTCATCGCCTACGTTAATCCTGTGCAAGAATATTGTCAATAAATGTCACTATATGATTATTTTATCTTGTATCTGACGGTGTATGTGGATGTGATGTTGAAATACAACTTCACTTGGAGTGTTAACGACACATACTTTCTTTCGACTTATTTCTTTACCTGTACAACATAATGTATGCGCTTACTGTGTAGACAAAGATCCAGCATTTACTTGCTACAAAAAATTTGTAAATGTATACCAATTACCAATATTTTGTTGAAATTACATATTTATATTTGCAACTGACTTAGGTTGCAGTTTCAACGATATGTCGTCTTTTTCTACACCACTGCCCATTAAAATTGCTACACCACGAAGATTACGTGCTACAGACGCGAAATTTTACCGACAGGAAGAAGATGCTGTGATATGCAAATGATTGGCTTTTCAGAGCATTCACACTAGTTTGGAGGCGGTGGCGACACCTACAACGTGCTGACATGAGGAAAGTTTTTAACCGATTACTCATACACAGCAGTTGACCGGCGTTGCCTGGTGAAACGTTGTTGTGATGCCTGGTGTAAGGAGGAGAAATGCGTACCATCACGTTTCCGACTTTGATAAAGGTCGGATTGTAGCCTATCGCGATTGCGATTTATCGTATCTCGACACTGCTGCTCACGTTGGTCGAGATCCAATGACTGTTAGCAGAATATGGAATCGGTGGGTTCAGGAGGGTAATACGGAACGTTGTGCTGGATCCCAACGGCCTCGTATTACTAGCAGTCGAGATGACAGGCATCTTATCGGCATGGCTGTAACGGATCGTGCAGCCACGTCTCGATCCCTGAGTTAACAGATGGGGACGTTTGCAAGACAACAACCATCTGCACGAACAGTTCGAAGACGTTTGCAGTAGCATGGACTATCAGCTCGGAGACCATGGCTGCGGTTACCATTGACGCTGCATCACGGACAGGAGCGCCTGCGATGGTGTGTTGAACGACCACCCTGGGTGTACGAATGGTAAAACGTCATTTTTTCAGATGAATCCAGGTTCTGTTTACAGCATCATGATGGTCGCATCCGTGTTTGGCGACATCGCTTTGAACGCACATTGGAAGCGTGTATTCGTCATCGCCATACTGGCGTATCACCCGGCGTGATGCTATGGGGTGCCATTGGTTACGCGTCTCGGTTACCTCTTGTTCACATTGACGGCACTTTGAACAATGGACGTTGCATTTCAGACGCGTTACGACCCGTGGCTCTAACCTTCATTCGATCCCTGCGAAAGCCTACATTTCAGCAGGATAATGCACGACCGCATGTTACCGGTCCTGTACAGGCCTTTCTGGATACCGAAAATGTTCGACTGCTGCCCTGGCCAACTTATTCTCCAGACCTCTCACCAATCGTAAACGTGTGGTCAATGGTGGCCGAGCAACTGGCTCGTCACAATAAGCCAGTCACTACTCTTGATGAACTGTGGTATCGTGTTGAAGCTGGATGGGCAGCTGTACCTGTACACGCCATCCAAGCTCTGTTTGACTCAATGCCCAGGCGTATCAAGCCCGTTATTACGGCCAGAGATAATTGTTCTGGCTACTGATTTCTCAGGATCTATGCACCCAAATTGCGTGAAAATGTAATTACATGTCAGTTCTAGTATAATGTATTTGTCCAATGAATACCCGTTTATCATCTGCATTTATTCGTGGTGTATCAATTTTAATGGCGAGTAGTGTACTTATTATTTAACTTATAGACGATTATGCATGCTCTTGCTGTTCTAGAAAATATTTTTTAGCTTCTGCTGTTACAAAATTTTGTTATTGAGTCCCACTTACCACAATTCTAGTAAAATTTCTTATATATATTTGCAATTGACAATGACATGAATACACACGCATACTCTAGCGGCACTAACAAGGGAATGGTCCAAAAAGACATATCGAAACCCACCATGAAATTTTTTACAAACAAAGAAGACTACGAAACAAAAGCACTGCAAAATTTTATCTGCTTAGAGGCACTGTAAGTATTTTGTATAAGATGTTGGCTATACACATTTTTGCCGCTCGAAGAACAGCTTATAGCAGCGGTTTGTACAGCCCTGCACGCCTAGCTCGCGACTCGGCGAATCACTCACGCAGATTCGCGTTGCGGAATTATTCGGAGTTCACAGGCACCAGTATTAAGCACGTAAAGCCTGGTGTGCAATGGAGGGAATGGAAGAGAACGCGTGCGAATAAGCATTTGCAGAAAATTCACTAGTATTCGCTTGTATATGGTTAGAATCGTTTATACTAGAGGCAACGGAAGAGAACACGAAATAGCGAACGTTGCCTATGAACGCTGTGTTATTATAGTTTTTGGAGCTAATATTTCCCATACAGGATACAACTCAATCTTGTTAGAGTCACTACATGAAACTTTGTTATTCAGTGAGGATTATTTTGCATCGCGAGCGCACTGTTCCTGATGGAGTATGCAAAATGGCGCAGAGAAGATAGGATTTAAGCATCTCAGTTTGCATGGAAACGTCATATGCGTGGGTGTCGGGAACTTTACTCAGAATAGCATCTCCATCTCGTCTAAGCTCTGGTCCCAAATTTTCCTTGTCTGTTCGCTGTCATTTTACCCTGGCTTCTCATTACAATTGTGGGGTAACAGAACACTAATTTTTGACGTTGAGCATTATAACAAGGGGTAACAAAACTAGAGTTTCCACTATGTTTGTAATGTCTAATGTTCATTTTGTTGTTTGTTTTTTTAAAAACAAAACTGGTCTTGTGGCAAAGCGGGCGCTTCGTGATACAGAGAGAGCGAGATCAAATCCCATTCAGACCACAAATTTTTCACAATGATTTTTAACCGAGCAATCACTTATCACAGATGTTGGAGTGGCCACGAAAAACATGTGATTCGGATTCCACGTTATACTGCAGGTCTCCATTTCCCGGTTAGGTAACCGGGGAAGGTTAGGGACGCATTAGTACACTATGTGATCAAAAGTATTCGGACACCCCCAAAAACATACATTTTTCATATTAGGTGCATTGTGTTGTCACCTACTGTTAGGTACTCCATATCAGCGACCTCAGCAATCATTAGAGATCGTGAGAGAGCAGAATGGGGCGCTCCGCGGAACTCATGGACATCGAACGTCGTCAGGTGGTTGGGTGCCACTTGTGTCATTCGCATGTTCGGGAAATTTCCGCACTCCTAAACATTCCTAGGTCCACTGTTTCCGATGTAATAGTGAAGTGGAAACGTCAAGGGGCAAGTACAGCATGAAAGCGTACAGGTCGACCTCGTCTGTTGACTGACAGAGACCAACGACAGTTGAAGAGTATCGTAATGTGTAATAGGCAGACATCTATCCAGAGCACCACACAGGAATTCCAAACTGTACCAGGATCCACTGCAAGTACTATGACAGTTAGGCGGGAGGTAAGAAAACTTGGATTTCATGGTCGAGCGGCTGCTCATAAGCCACACATCACGTCGGTAAATTCCAAATGACGCCTCGCATGGTGTAAGGAGCGTAAACATTGGACGATTGAACAGTGAGAAAACGTTGTGTGGAGTGACGAATCACGGAACACAATGTGATGATCCAGTGGCAGTGTGTGGGTATGGCGAATGCCTGCTGAACATCATCTGCCAGCGTGTATAGTGCCAACAGTAAAATTCGGAGGCGGTGGTGTTATGGTGTGTTTTAGGGACCGATGACCTGAGCAGTTTGGTGCCTTAGAAATTCACTCACACATTTTTTTGTTATGGTGTGGTCGTGTTTTCATGGAGGGGGGTTACACTCCTTGTTATTTTGCGTGGCACTATCACAGCACAGGCCTACATTGATGTTTTAAGCACCCTCTTGCTTCCCACTGTTGAAGAGCAATTCGAGGATGGTGATTGTATCTTTCAGCACGATCGAGCACCTGTTCATAACGCACGGCCTGTGGCGGAATAGTTAAACTACGATAACATCCCTGTAATGGACTGGCCTGCACAAAATACTGATATGAATCTATAGAACACCTTTGGGATGTTTAGAAACGCCGACTTCGTGCCAGGCCTCACCGACCGATATCGATACCTCTCCTCAGTGCAGCACTCCGTGAAGAATAGGGTGACATTACCCAAGAAACCTTCCAGCACCTGATCGAACGTATGCCCGCAAGAGTGGAAGTTTCATCAAGGCTAAGGGTGGGCCAACACCAAACTGAATTTTCACTGTAGAGAATAAAATCATGTCAGACTTCCATTAATGAGAACTTGTAATTTGTTGAAGCGAAATGTATCTTGTAGTACCACATTTAATAGCAATTCCTGTATGTCATTCCTTATAATGATGTTTGAATGTTGTACATTTGACTGTCAGTGAAGCATTTGTTTGTTTATTCCATGTTGTACATTTGACTATCAGTGAAGCATTTGTTTGTTTATTCCCTGTAATCGTCACAAAAATGCGAAGTGTCTATTGAATTTCAAAAACAAACAATTTTCTTGCACCAGGCACACCGGACAATGGAAAAATTGGTGCAGTCAGGCTCTTCGCAGTAACTAATAGTTTTATTTACACAGAACTGGGATTGTGTCAGAAAGGGTCCCGGCCGTTGTTCTGCATATTGCGCTGCATATCAGGTATACTTGAACTAATTCGCATTTTTATTTAATTTTTTTTTTATTTACGCGTATAGCACCGTAGGACATAACTAAGAAGCAAATCGCAAAGGTAATGGAATATGTCAGTACATGATATTGAAGCGTAAGAGTAATAACAGATAAAAAAGAAATGTTTGTGAACCCGAAAAAAGTCAGTCCGTAAGGTTTAGTAAACGCAATCAACAATACAACGGAAACAGCTTAATTTTTCTAGGAATTTCTCAGCAGAATAGAAGGAGTTTCCCATGAGAAAAATTTTCAGATTCTATTTGAAAGCACGCAGATTACTGCTATGGTTTTTGAATTCGAACGGTAGATTATTGAAAATGGATGCAGCAGCACGCTGCACACTTTTCTGCACATGAGTTAAGTAGGTACGATCCAAGTGCTAGTTTAATTTCTGCCGAGTATTAGTTGAGTGAAAGCTCCTTATTTCTGGAAATAAGCTAATATTGTTAACAGTGAATGAGAGCAAAGAATATGTATATTGAGAGGCCAATGTCAAAATACTCAGACTCATTAACAAGGGTCGACAAGAGGCTCTTGAACTTACACCACTTATTTATCGAACCGCCCGTTTCTGAGCCAAAAATATCCTTTTAAAATAGGAAGAGTTACCCCAAAATGTAATACCGTTCGACATAAGCGAATGAAAGTAGGCAAAGTAGACTAATTTTCGTGTCGAAATATCACTCACTTCCGATGCCATTCGAATAGTAAAAATGCTTTCCCCGACAGTTTACTATCCATCTGAACACATATAAATTTGAGCTGTTCAGTTTCACTAATCAAATACCTATTCTGTAAATTAAAACGTCAGGTTTTGTTGAATTGTGTGTTAGAACCTGTTAAAACTGAATCTTAGTGTGATTCAGAGTTAGTTTATTTTCTACAAGGTACAAACTTAGGTCATGAACTGCACTGTTTGAACCAAGTCAGCGTTATAATCAGCAGGTCCTGGGATATCAGTAATCTTCAGGTCAGATATGAATTTCCCTATACCATTATCTATCAATGGTAGCTACTCTACACGTTTACGTGACGTAAATTTGATAATTTCTCGACTTCCTATTCTGTATGATTTCTTGAACCTGTGTAGGCTGGTCGATGAAGACTGGAAATTAATAATGGTCATGTCAGATACAATTCGGAGGGCCCAGTCTCGTCGTAGATCTCCACCGTTAACGGTGCATAGCATTTCAAACGATATCTCGATATCTTTCGAATGAATGTCAAGGAAATCAACTAACAAATGACACATATGTAGGACCTCAGGCGATGTAGGTGATTTCGGCTGGAAACCATGTTCTTCATATTTTACCACTGCTAAATTGAGAAAGTTATTTGCATTCCGCTAGAAGAAAAAAAGATTCTGTTAGCAGGCATCCCTTACCAAAGCACAATAAATATTAATTCAGCTTTATCTGTATTGTCAATACTTACCAATACTGCAAAAAGCAACTGATAATTTGTAATAGATGTTACTTCTGTGGCTAATTCGAGAGCATAGTAACTGTGTACTGCAGTGTCAGAGGAACTATCAACGAACGGTAACCTGAAACGACCTTTACAAGTTACGATCGGGTTGTGTCGTGTTTCCGGTTTACAAATGTTCCGCCGACATTCGCTGTGTGGGCGCCTAGTTGCGCATTCGCAGTTGCTACAGCACCAGTAGGGGTGTACATTTCTACCACCGCCTAGCCTGCTGAGAATTTGGCAATTTTCAGCTATTTTTTAATACTTGCTGTGCCTCTTAGCAGCTAAAATTTTGACAGTTTCTTGCGTTGCCTTCTGCCTGTGTAAAAAAATTCAGGGTGGGTTTTGACATGTCTTACGGGACCATTCAGTTGTAAATGTCAACACGTCCTCTGCTAACTCTCGCCACGCATGAGTTTAGCTTTGCTCTTTTAACGATGATGTACTCTCTGGCTCATAATACGAGGTGGTTTCACTTGGTGCATCATGATGTAAATATGTGTTTTTACTTTGACATGCCAATGAATTTTACGTCAGCTATGATGCAAAGTAAGATAAGCAGTACATTTTTAGCTATGATTAATATGATTAAAACTACACCGTCCGATCAGACCTTGAAAGCCCTTAGGCGTCACCGGATGTAGATACTGAGGGGAATGTGGTCAGCACACCGATCTCCCAGATGTTGTCAGTTTTCGTGACCGGTGCCGCTACTTCTCAGTCAAGTAGCTCCTCAGCTGGCCTCTCAAGAGCTGAGGGTACTCAGCAGACCCAGACGGTGACCCAGCGTGGCAGTACTTAACTTTAGTGATCTGACGGGAATCACTGTTAGCATAGCGGCCAGGCCGTTGGCTTATAGCTGTAACTGGACAATTGTATTAACCTTTGGGCATTTACATTAACCTTAACCAAGATATTTGCTCTTAATAATAATTCACTGCATGTATTATGTTTATGATATTGTTAACTATTTTACATGAACTAAAATGCATGTCGCTTTATGTACATTATTCACAGATTGGTGGTAACTCTATTTACTGAAACTGATAGTCGCAAGTAAAAGTTTTACAAACGCGATCTTGACTGAGAATTGTCTATCTCGCAACTGAATTGTCTAAATTAACAGTTGTTTCTCTTTTGACGTTCAAAGTAATTTTTTGCCTTATAGAAAATTTATTGTCTGTCAGGGCTACTATGACAGTTTATGGGCATAACGATTGCGGTACATTTACCACCTTCCGATCTACGTGAAAAGAACGAAATACACTTCTGGACCTTAAAGGAACAACAGCGAGAGACGGCAAGTAACAAACGTCAAATTGGTATTGTTCCTCGCTGAAAATCCAAATGCTTAGCATTTCAGTGCAAATAAAATTACGGATAATAACGAAATTTACATTCATTGTATAAAGAAAGTTAAGCAGTGCGTTTCTCATTCAGAAAATGCATTTTAATGTTATCTGTTTGCGAGAAGATCGTTTTATGCCTCCTGTAAGGAGGAGTTACATGTAAATACTTATAATTTACGAAGCTCTCAAACCAGGCACAATATCCTCCGCTTAATTCCACAAGTTTGTACACGTTGCATTATATTCTGGTCTCTTTCAAACTCCCTCACTTATTGTAGTATGTTTCCACAGGTATCCATGACATGTGAATCAAACCTCTCTCACGTACATGTCTGTTGCATAATGCCCCACACACGAAAATCCAAGAGATTCAGGAGCCGGGGTGAGGAATGAGGGGACGTGCAAGAAATGGAGCTAGTCGTTCTGTACATAACCGGCAGGTTTGCTTACATAACAAGCATTGTGCTCACACTATGTGACTGGACTCTACTAGAGCCCTATTATACGTAAACGACAGTGTTACTCTAGTTGCTGAGGATCATTCTATAGTAGAAATGGAAAAGTTTTGACAATAAATTCCCTGTAGACAGCATCTTTATATACAATTAAAGAAATTATAGAACGATTAAATAGTCACTTCCAAATCCACCTCACATATTAAACTGCTGCTGTTGTGTAGCTTGATTTACGGCAGAAGGATATTCATCTGCCCACTAGTATTATGAAAGTGTATGTGGAAGAGGTTTTCAGTATTTCTTGTGAGTTTCGAGCCTTTTATGGTTCGAAATGCTTTTCTTATATTTTCATTATTTCATTACTTTTATTTAAGTGTAAGAAATATTACTGTATATCAAAATATTAAGTATAAACAAATTAAATTTGTACTTGCCGGATAGCTGCCACCCAGTATTAATCTGTATGTACAGAGGATTAGGGCATGTCATATTAAAAAGAAAAACTGGTTCAAATGGCTCTGAACACTATGGGACTTATCATCTATGGTCATTAGTCCCCTAGAACTTAGGACTACTTAAACCTAACTAACCTAAGGACATCACACACATCCATGCCTGAGGCAGGATTCGAACCTGCGACTGTAGCGGTCACGCGGTTCCAGACTGAAGTACCTAGAACCGCACGGCCACACCGGCCGGCACGTCATATTCCAGTCCAAATCTGATGTTCAGGCCCCTCTGAGTCTTCTGGTGTTCGAGGATAGCTGAAAATTCGTTTGGTGTTTCAGAAGATGCATTTACTTGGCAACTGATGGAAACATGGGGCCTCACTAACCACATCTGTCTCTGGAAACTGTAGAGTTTTCGGATGTATCCTGCATGTTTAGCACTCATCCCTAGGGATGTAATGCCAGTTGAGATAGCTAGTCAGAGATCTGTTCCACCGATTCATAATGAGGAGATATTCAAGGATGAAGAAAACTTAAACAGAGGAAAATCTAGAGTAGCACTTAAAGCCCAGGAGAGGAAGTAAAGACTTTGAGATTTGCTGATGACACAGTAATTCTGTAGGAGTCAACAAAAGCCTTGGAAGAGTGGTTGAACAGTAAGGACAGTGTCTTATAAGGACGATATAAGATATAAATGTCAACCAAGGAAAAACAAGAATGATGACATGTAGTTGAGTTAAATCAAGTGATACTGAGGGTATTACATTAGGAAACCGAATATTTAAAGCAGTAAATGACTCTTGCTGTTTGGGCTGCAGAACAATTAATTATGGCTGAAGCAAAGAGGAAATAAAATATAGACTCTCAATGGTAAGAAAATCGTTTCCCAAGAAGATAAATTTGTTGACGTCGAATGTACTCTTAGATTTAAGTGATAGGAGTCTTTTCTGAAAGTATTTGTAAGGGATGCAACCATGTACACAAGTGAAACATGGGTGATAGAAATTTGACAAAAAGTAGCAGAAGATTTTGAGAAGCAGTACTAGAGATGAATGTTGAATATTAGGTGGGTAGGTTATGTAATTAATGAGGAGGTATTGAATGGAACTGAAGAGGAAGGAAATTTGTGGCACAACATAGCTAGAAGACTGGGTCGATTTATAGGACACATTCAAGACATCACAAGTAGTAGGTCAAAGTGTCTTCTGGCACATTTTGTTAGTGCAGGCTGCATGTATTCAGGTGCAAACATTCATTCAGGGGCAAACTTGGTTGATATATGACCTTAACCTATTGTTCAGGAACGTGGTTTATATCCACTCAAGGTTGACTTATACCCACTGGGGATAACACATCATTCTAAAAACACTCATCCCTCCTCCCCATCCTCCGCCCCACCCATCTGGAAAATCCCTTTACCCATACAGGCACATATTTGATATCAAATAAATTAAATAATCACTTAAATGACTCAATTAATATCCCTCTCCCCATTCTGGGCTCCCCCTCACCTTTCTCATCTGGGCAAAGGACTCAGTCCTTGTGGATAGGGTGGATCTCATGACACTAAACTGAAATAAATGTCAATTACATAACATGGGATGTACTGCCTATTTATAAAATTCAATTTTTGGGGGTTGAATCTCTACTTGGTAGGAGATATTCACATCCAACAACTACATGACCTGACTATGTAATTACACTCTTACAGATTGGAGGTGTTGTGTTTTAAAATTTTCTTAGGTTTGCTCACCTTGACATGCAGGCAGCGACTGAGGTAATGCAACGCCATACCACCACCGCTCCTATAAAAAATGGTGGGAAAAGGACTCAATCTAGGCTGGAGTGGAATTATCTCACGACACGAAATTCAAATCATTGTCAATAATATATTCATCCATATTCTTTATTTAATCAGTTTGTGGGAGACAGGGCTCGCCCACTGGGGTAGAGCTCACATCTACACCCACCATCCCCACTTCCCTTGACGTAATAACAGTAAGAATGAAGGGAAGGAATGAAGTGCAGTGTAGTAGTCGCTGTTTAGGGTCAGCCTCCGGATATGACTGTCATCTGGGCAATCCCACAGAGCTCAAAAACCACCCAGTTAGAGATCACGATACTAAATACCACGGACCACAGACTGGATGTTGGCCTACTTGGATCCCACCACCCCAAACCAAATATCAAGTGGTGGCAATCTGCCGACTCGTAAATTCCAGACTCGCTTCTTTTCTGTGTCTCTCTCAAGAGGCTACTCCCCGTTTGGGAGTGTGAGCTAATGCCTCCAAACACGAAGATGGATGTTTTCACCTCTCATCAGAATACTGTGCTCATATTGGCTAATGAGAGGGAAAAACGGAGAGACGACGCAATTTCGATATCAAAAATAGAGACAAATAGTCAAATACACTTCCCTATAAAAGTAATTGATTAACAGTTTTCAGAAGTCAAATGGATCACTTAAAACACTCGCCTTCGCGTTATGACGATCCCTATATGTAAGAAAACATATTTTCAGGGTTTGAGTATCACACAGAAACATTATGCAAGTCGAATAATTAAATCTCTGCCGCAAATAGATCCTAGTGACAAATATATCAGAGGTCTTGTATGCAATGTGGTTTGACTATGCAAGTACACTCCTCCACCACAACGTTTCCACTATACATGTCTGGTGAAACAAATCCTACTGATCGCAAACAAACTCACAAACATGAAGAGCATGCCATTTGCTCACATGACATTTTGGAGAAACAGTTGTACATTTTGCATCAACTGCATCGCCACCTATGCACGAATCTCCTGGTAATTGCATGCCTGCCACACCAGATGGTCAAAGGTGAACGAAGTATCGCCAAGCACTCATTTGATCAATGTACATGGGGGAAATCGTCCAGTGCAAATATTCATCATAATGAATCTTCTCACACAACACTCAAGTCCGCTTCTGTCGCCAGGTACCTGGCAGAGTGACCAGTGTGCTAACACCCACTGCCATGGGCAAGAGAAGACATGTCGCCACATTCTCTGTATCTAATTGCATTCACAAGGTAAGCTAATCCCCTCTCTCAGTCGCTGACTACTAGCATCCACTCCTGCAACCTGCCAAGGCATACTGTGAGCCAAGCAGCTGTGGGTTGGATGTATACAGTAGTTTTAGCCAATTCCACTCAGATATAGACTTTCCAGTTTAAAAAATCTACTATCCCCAATCCAAAAAAGGGGTGTTGTTGATCACACACCTTGAATTTCTCACTTGAAATGTAGCTTTCTCTGGTTTGACGAATTATTTTTGAAGACAGAAGGAATCAGGGCATACATGCATTTACACATCGCTAAAGTATAGTTACTTGTGAAAATGCTGTAACAATATGGCACTGGCTGTATTTTTCCCAAGTATTCTCTCATTGGGCAAACACACGTTTTCTAATCAGCGTAATATCTGTTACATCATACATCAATGGACTGGAATATTAAATTTAGTTTTGGCTCATAGCAGAGTGCTAAGATCAGTCTCTGTTAAAGGATGCCTCCTCACTCTCTATCTTAAAGTAATCAAATGTTTCACCACATATAAAGTCTCTTGATGTGACAGCAAAGAGAAGTAGCATGTACCAGGTTCGCACTATGTAGCACCTTATAATTTTGGTAATACACCCTAATTTTATTACAACAGTGACCTCTCCCTGTGTGTGTGTGTGGGAGATTGAAATTTGTTAAAGAGATAGCACCACAACGAAAAAATGCTTGATTATTTCTCCAGCTCCTGATTCATATCATTCCTGATACAGACATCGAAGTCATGTATGGCTGTGTACACATCTATAGTCATACACTGTTTCGATGTCTTATAGCAGAAAACAATGTATGAAACTGTTCTTGAAACAACAACTCAAGAACCCTGTCCTTGTGAGTGATAGTTGATATGGTCTTACTCCTGTACAGGCACCCAGAACTTCACACCGGTCTGTTGAAGCAACTTCCATCGCTGCTCTACTGACCAACACATGTACATTTAATGGGATCACCACGTATGGCTGATGTGAGCATGCAGATATACTGGAAGAGAGAGACATGGTAAAATATTATTCACTTCTCTACCTGGTGACATTAGTGAAGTTATTATAGTTCACAGGGGAGAGAGAGAGAGAGACAGACAGACAGAGAGAGAGAGAGAGAGAGAGAGAGAGAGAGATACACTGGGCTGTCGACGGAGTCTCAGACACAATTACACCGTTGTATTTCTAACGTGGTAATCAAAGCAACATGATAAAGGAGATAAGGATATGTAAAGGGTGAGATTTGTAAGTCGTTATTCAATATCGATGAATTGTAGATGTATAGGTCTTACGCTTCTGAATTTCTTAGTACTGTCCACATATACTCTGCATGATTGCAAATTTCTGCTGTACATTAATGTGCTATTCTTCTTGTTGTGATAACTCTGTACCTGCCACCCTTGGAGTTAATGGAGTAGTGTCGTCGTAACGTGATGGGATTTTGATAGAATTAGCAGTGGTCTCTAACTTGGCACAGGATTTCTCTTACTCATGGAAATGACATGGATTCAAATTCTGTGTATCGAAGACTGGAAGATTCGTGAGAATATAGCATTTAACCTAACGAAATGGGAGTTGAGAGGTGAGCTCTATACCGCTTCTTGTAAGTGTGGCCTCGCAAACTCACTGCAATCAAAAAATTAGGAGCTAATACGAAGATTTCTAATGAGAGAGAAACAGCAACAGAAGTTCGACCTTTTGTTTTCTCGATAAATAAGAGGCTCCATACTTCTATAGGTTTTGTGTGTCTGTAAATGGGTGAACTGACATTTTAATAGGTAGACTTAATTTGCATTTACATCTATAGGCTTACTTCACAAGCTAATGTATGTTGTATTGTGGAGGATACCCTGTACCACTATAGTCATCCCCTTTCTCATTCCACATGCAAATACAGCGAGGCCAAAAAACAATCTCTATGCCTCCTTATGAACACTAATTTCTGTTATCATGTCTTTGGGATCTCACATTAAATCTATGTTGCCGTTTTAGAATCCTTCTGCAGTGAGCTTCAAGTACTGGTTTTGAATAGTGTTCCTAGAAAAGAACATCGTCTTCCCTGCAGCGATTCCCATTTGACCTACCTGGTGAGTGTAATCTAACTGCTAAAAAATTACTCATCATGAAAAGTGACCCCCTTGATAAACTTCATTACTTATCCTATCAATTTGATACCAATGATGTGCCGCCTGGTCGGTGGAAGTGAGGGCTAGAGTAGCAATGAATTGATTTGGGAGTTCGAGTGATCGGGCGTTTTTCCTTGTGGTGACATCTTTAACGAAATTTCAATCTCCCATTTACAAAGGGAGAGGTGACCATCGTCATAAAATCGGGAGTATCACCGAAATTATACGCTGATACAAACTATATAACTGGTAGTTACTACTTCCCTGTCCTTTTACCTAGAGAGACCTCATATATGGTAAATCATTTGATTACTTAAGAGAGTTAGAAAGTGAGGAGGCATCCTGTGACAGAGGTTGATCTTAGCACTTTGCTATAAGCCAAAAATGATTTTAATATTCTAGTCCATTGATACAGGACATAACAGATATTAAGGAGATTAGAAAAGATTTTATTACAAGGTGAGAAGATAGAGAAAATTTAACCTATGCCACACTATCACACGATTTTCACAACACGTAGCGATACGTTAGCGATGTGAAAACGCGTGTACGGCCCAGTTTCTTCTGTCTTCGGAAATGACTCATGCAAAAGAGAGAAACTACACTACGTGTCAAAATTCGAAGTGTATGGTCAACAACATTCCTGTCTCAGATTGAGTAAAGTAGATTTTTTAAACTGCAGTATTGTATGGCTGGGAGGAATTGGCTAGAACTACTGAATGCAACCAAGCCTTTGTTGTTTGACTCACAGAGTGCCAAGGCGAACAGCAGGAGTGACTGTGAGGAGTTTTAACAGGAAGTCCTCGATTTGCTTACTCTGTGAGGGCATTTAAGTTCAAAGAATGCGCCGACCTATCTATTATTTCCAACTGCAGTGCAGGCTGGTCAAGTGATTAATGTGCTGGGTGAACAACAATAGAAGCGCATTATGTGTTGCTTGAGGAGATTCAATATGACGGATGTTTGTGCTTATGATTATTCTCCACGTGTAAAGTGATGGATGACTGCTCGATGGCACTCAGTGTGGCCCTAAGCGTCTGCAGTGGCAGGTGCGCAAGTAACGGGAGTTTAGTACTTATCTGTTTATGTGGTCAACGTGCGCAGTACAACTCTATTTCCTTGGTGGGCAGCATACATTGGACCCTTCGTGATCGTAAATGTGTTCGGTAAGTAGTATTTTGTTTTACCAGATGTGTTTAGTGAAAAAATTGTGGTGGAGGAGGGTGTCCGTGTTGTTAAACAGCGGTGCATATAAGACCTCTGACGTTCTTACCAATACGATTTATTTGTGGCGGATACTTAATTACTTGATTTGCGTAACGTTTGTGTGATACTGAAACGTTGAAAAGATCTTTTCTTACGTAGAAAAATCAACATAAGGTGACGGAGAGTGTTTTACGTGATCTGTATGACTTCTGTAAATTGTTAAACAATTAATTTGATAGGGAAGTGCAATGGACTATTTCCCTCTGTCTTCGATATCGAAACTGTTCAGCTGTCCTTTTTTCCCATTATTAGCCAATAGGCGGACAGTATTCTAAGGAGTGATGAAAATCTTCATCCGTTTGTTTGGAGGCATGAGTTCAAACAAACAAACAGGAAGTCACCTCTTGAGAGAAACCAAGAAAGAAAGTGAGTCTGGAATTTCCCAATCAGAAGAATTCCATCATTTTACGCTTTGCTTAGGGCTGCAAGATAAGAGAACAACATTGGATCTGTGGTTGGTAGTATTTAGTACAGTGATCTGTAATTAAGTTACTGGGTGGTTTTGACTACTGCAGCAGTGCACAAATGACATAGACACGAGGTGGAGATCCCAAACTGCGACTGCTATCCTGCACTTGATTCCCTTCCTCACTCCTGACAGTTATTACATCACGGGAGACAGGGGTGATGGGTGTAGATGTGAGCCCTACCGAAGTGAGGGAGGCCTATCTCCCACAAACTGATTAAATAAAGAATATGCATCAGTATATTGTAGACACTGATTTCAATTTCATGTCGCAAGATCCTTCCTCTACAGTTTAGAATTAGTCTTTTTCCAGCCATTTCTTTCTAGGAGGGGCGGGGGTAGGGTGTGCATTACCCCCGTCAATGCCCACATATTTAGGTGAGCAGAAACACGAAAATTTTACAATACAACACCTCCAATCTGCAACATTGTAATTACATAATAAGGACATTTAGTTGCTGGATGTGAGCTTTTCCCGCCACATTAAGAGATTCTACCCCTGAAAATTGAGTTTTATAAATAAACAGTATATATTCTGCTAAATAATTGACTTCAATTTCGTATCATGTGAGTGTTCCTATCCAGCAGAGAGTCATTTTCCTACTAATTTCTGGGTGCGGGAGGGAGGGTGTGGGGAATGGGATAGGAGAGCTGGAGAATTTTGCAGGGGAGGATGTACTTGTATTTCTGAGGTGGCTGCCCAGAGGGATGGGGGAGGAAGAGGACTACAGGCAGGGTCGAGGGTTTCTCCGAAACACAGACCCCCATGGGGTCATAAATCTAGCCTTATGGGTCATAAACCACTAAGCTGAGCAACTGGTTAAAGTCATAAATCATCAAGTTTGTACCTGATTGTTTGTTTCCCTACTGCTATCAAACGATCACCAATTTAGCATAGGATTAAGATGAGGAAGACAGAGAGATGAATACAGTTACCAGATTCAAAAGGATGTAGGATGCAGTAGTCTTTCAGAGTTGAAGGGGCTTTTGCAGGAGAGAGTAAAATGAAGAGCTGCATCAACCACGTACTAGGACTGAAAACCTCAACAATAACATTGGCTGACTGAGTGGTTCTGTGCTACACTTGTCCAAACTGAATTTACTATCGAGCTGTGGTGTCATAAATGGAACACTTCCTACATCTTCTATCTTCCTGTCATCATACATTAGATATACACTCCGAGTTAAAACGCCTGAATTGCATACAGTGTGTCCCCTCAAAGGTTAGCGAGAATGAACTGAGTGGAAATCATTTATTAATGTCCATGAACATAAGGTATCATAAGGTGACAAAAGTAATGAGACACCTCCTAAATCACGTTGGACCACCTTTTGCCATTAAATGAAACAACAGGTTTACTGTGACCAATCACTGTTTATTTATCTACATGACGCGTTTCAAAGATTTAGACCTCCATTATCAGGTAAATTTACATTTGTTAGTACGACTTGTGTGAGTGTGTGTGTGAGTGTGTGTGTGTGTGTGTGTGTGTGTGTGTGTGCAATGCAAATTTAATAATGTAATCAGATATCTGTTTGAAGTTTATCAGAAGCCTACCACAACACATGCTACAACCTGTAGTAGCCAACAAATTGGTAACATTCCGTTACATGATCAAAAGATCTATCCAACTACCACTTTCTGAAGACAAATGTGAACTAGAAATTTAAATAATAAAATAAACAGCTACTGCAAATGGTTATAGCGTCTCCATAGTCCATAGTAGACACCCTAAAACACTCAGTAGTGTGCAAAGGAATCACATCACAAAAAAACAAGAAGAAAACAACACCTTCCATACAACCCTCTTTCTAGGTAACATTTCATATCAGATTGCCAATGTCTTCAAAAGAAAGGCACAAACATATCCTTTACCACAGACAACAAGTTTGGACAGAAGTTACCACCTCACTACATCAACACATGAAACCCACTTCATCACACAGGTGTGTACAAAATAGAGTGTCTGGACTGTCACTGCTTCTACGTAGACCAGACAGTCAGATCATTTGAGAGTAGATTCAAAGAACTCATAGCAGCACTCAAAAACAAATCAAGGCAACACATCAGCAATAGCCACCCGCCTGTATTAAACCAAACATCAAGTTAACAACACAAGTATTAGGATCTTACATATCCAACCTAAATGCAAAAAAACCAGACATCCTTGAAACACTCCAAATATATAAACACCAAACAAAACAACATGAATCCATCTTAAATGACAAAAATGACAATATTTACAATGGTATCATCTCAGTTTTCAGCAACCGCCTACGTTATTAAATTAGCAAGCCACACACACACACACACACACACACACACACACACACACACACGCACAATATTCACCTTAAATAGCTCGTAATGTTCCCATGACATCCCACAAATGTGTAAGTGACTGACCTCATTTACAAATATATCATCACAAAAACTGCTTGTAGTGGTTTGTTTCCCCACTAGACAGTGCCACAAGTTCTTCCAAAAAATCTTAGCACAATACACACTCACATACCATACTAGCAAATAAAAATCTACCTGATGATAAAAGTTTAAATCTTTGAAACGCGTTGTTGAGATAAATAAACAGTTACTGGTAGCAGTAAACCTGTCGTTTCATTTAATGTCAGAAAGTGTCGCCTCTTCCTTCGCAAAGTTGGCCGCAGGTGATGCTCCAAAAACGACCAGCTTTGCGAAAGAAGTGGCGACACTTTCTACGCAACCCACCCATAATTTTGTACAACAATGCGCGGGCGCGTACAGCGCAAGCTGTGGCTGCTCTGTTAGGTCTAAGGGACTGGGAAGTGCTGTACCACCACCACACTCCCCGAACATAAGTCCTTGTGACTCTGATTTGATTCCGAAGAGGAAGGAACCACTTCGTGGCATTTGCTTCAGAACTGTTCCAGAGATTCGACAGGCAGTAGACCGCTCCATTCGCACCATCAACAGAACAGGCTCTGCTAATGGTATACTACGCCTTCCATATCACTGGCAACGGGTTCTACACAACGCAGGTGACTGAAATGAGGGACAGTAACAGGTGCAAAGATGTAACACTTTTGCATCGGTTGTGAATAATTAGTTGCCACTATGTAAGTTCCAACATACGTACTCTATTCCCCTGTGGAAATGCTGCCAACGTAAGTACTAAATACCTAATCAACGTGGTTGTCATTCATGATAAGGAAGTGTTACGTTCATACGAAATCTCACGTTAATGAAATGTAGCAGCAGCAGCAACAGCAGCAGTGTCTGGTTCCGCTACACGGGTAAGCAGGCTGCAGCCAATGGTCGCGACCGGTGTGTACCTGCAGCCGGAACAAGTGGCGCCGGCTGCGGCCCGACAGCGACATGTTTGGCTTGCCAGCGCCAGCGCCGCAGGGTGTGGCAGGGCCGCGACACGGAACACGACACGGCCGCCGCCACCCCGTCGCCTCCCCATCAGCGATACACGGCGAGCCCGAGCCCGCGCCGCTAATTAGGACGGCTCTGGCTGCTGACCCCATCCCCTGCACTGCACCAGCCACTGTGCGCCGTATTTGTTTACGACTAACGTCGCAGCCGCTCAGGAATTATCGTAAACCGCTACGGCCACTCTCGACAGGAAGCCAAATTGCTGCTCATACGGCGCAACACGACCAACTGCGGGGTCAATATCGGCTGCTGCCTTCCCCACGTTCGCGGTAGGTAAAGTCCGGTCATATTCTTGAATGCCCCGCCGGCATCGGAGTCGTTAAAGATACACCGTATGTTACGCGAAACTCTCACGAGGTACTCTTGCAGTCAGCTCCTCTTTACAACGTTCCCTATGAAAAGGCCAGCGGAAAGGTAATCTGTCTCGACACGTTTACAGTTTCACTTCAAATGTCGAATACATTAAGCGATTTATAAGTAATGACGCTTGCCTTAACTCTCCACAAGATTCGGCGAGCTCCATCCCCCTACCACAGAAAAAGGAAAAAAAAATTCAAAATGGCTCTGAGTACTATGCGACTTAACTTATGAGGTCATCAATCGCCTAGAACTTAGAACTAATTAAACCTAACTAACCTAAGGACATCACACACAGCCATGCCTGAGGCAGGATTCGAACCTGCGACCGTAGCGGAACAATTCAAATAGATATAAAAAACAGCATATTGAAAAAGTACTGGTCATTTCAGTACGTTTGTTTTGGTGTCCCTAGTGGGATGTTACGGTTATATGGCGCAGGTGTTACAATCTATTTTGGGGTTTGTGGTCATGTACCAGCGTAAAAACAAATGATTAGTTAAGTAAATTTTTTCTATGTGACTGTTCTCTATGAAATGCTTTTTCTCGCACTCTGGATGCACTGTTATCCGTGTTTTCAGGTTACCTGTGCCACAGTAACCTATGCTATTGAAGTTTTGAGTTAAACAGCTATGAGAGAAGTAAAAGTCAGAGTGAAAGAAAATCGCTGACGTCATACCGGCAGTACTAAAGGCGCAAAACAAACAGGAATTGAGTGCGTTGCTTAAGGTAAGTTACAGAGTGTTTACTAGTAACTACAGTTTAAACATAATCAAATCTTGAAATGGGTTAATAATGTGCACGGCCGGTGGAAGACCTTACCTCATTATCGTCGTCATTTACATCAAGGATTGGGGGCTTTTGGTCCGTTGCGTCCCTTTTAAAATTGGTCAACCCATCTCTCCATTGGTCTTCCTAACGATTTTTCCCTTTTGCTCCATATCTTTTTAAGACTTCAGTGCTTCTTGTATCTGGCGTAGGGTTTTATTATGTCAATTACATTCTGCGTATTCACTTCATCTTGGATCTCATCATTTCTCTTATTATCGTTCAAAGTATATCTGGCCACGAACCTAAGGAGATTCTTTTCACATGCTTCCATTCTGTTCTCATCTCTCTTCTGAAGAGCCCGCTTTCCGCATCTATAGAGCAGCGCCCCTACATCCATAACGTTACTGAACTTCAGTAAAGTGTCTGTGATCTTCCTTCCCTAATTTTCTGCGTAGAGTTCCACTGGAACAGTTAAACAGTTCTCACTTATTTTGTATTCCACTGTTTTCCATATATGTAACACTGCACTATAAATATTTAAATGTATTAAACTGCTCTATGATCTGCTTGTCAGTTTCGATCTTAACTCGCCTGGGCTTGTGTCCTAAAAATGTCAAATATTTTATCATTTTATTTTCCTGATGGAAACGTTCAGATTGTTATTCTCCGGCCATTTTACTTAAATTAAAGACAGCTTGTTGTAAGTCTTCCATTGCGACTAAAAATTAGTTGGTCGCCAGCTAAATGCAGTGTACTAACATCCTCATGGTTAATTTTAAAATGTTTTTTGTATATACTCAGTTCCTCGTTACATAGTCGATGCACGCTGAAGCTTCAAAGAAACTGGTATAGACATGCGTATTCAGAAAGAAAGACATCTAAACAGACAGAATACGGCGCTGTGGCGGCAACCTCCATGTAAGACAACAACTGTCTGGCGCAGTTGTTGGTTCAAATGGCTCTGAGCACTATGGGACGTAATATCTGAGGTCATCAGTCCCCTGGAACTTTTTTTTTTTTTTTTGGTCATCAGTCTACTGACTGGTTTGATGCGGCCCGCCACGAATTCCTTTCCTGTGCTAACCTCTTCATCTCAGAGTAGCACTTCCAACCTACGTCCTCAATTATTTGCTTGACGTATTCCAATCTCTGTCTTCCTCTACAGTTTTTGCCCTCTACAGCTCTCTCTAGTACAATGGAAGTCATTCCCTTATGTCTTAGCAAATGACCTATCATCCTGTCCCTTCTCCTTATCAGTGTTTTCCACCTATTCCTTTCTTCTCCAATTCTGCGTAGAACCTCCTCATTCCTTACCTTATCAGTCCACCTAATTTTCAACATTCGTCTATAGCACCACATCTCAAATGCTTCGATTCTCTTCTGTTCCGGTCTTCCCATAGTCCATGTTTCACTACCATACAATGCTGTACTCCAGACGTACATCCTCAGAAATTTCTTCCTCAAATTAAGGCCGGTATTTGATATTAGTAGACTTCTATTGGCCAGAAATGCCTTTTTTGCCATAGCTAGTCTGCTTTTGATGTCCTCCTTGCTCCGTCCGTCATTGGTTATTTTACTGCCTAGGTAGCAGAATTCCTTAACTTCATTGACTTCGTGACCATCAATCCTGATGTTAAGTTTCTCGCTGTTCTCATTTCTACTACTTCTCAGTACCTTCGTCTTTCTCCGATTTACTCTCAAACCATACTGTGTACTCATTAGACTGTTCATTCCGTTCAGCAGATCACTTAATTCTCCTTCACTTTCACTCAGGATAGCAATGTCATCAGCGAATGTATCATTGATATCCTTTCACCTTGTATTTTAATTCCACTCTTGAACCTTACTTTTATTTCCATCATTGCTTCCTCGATGTACAGATTGAAGACTAGGGGCGAAATGCTGCAGCCTTGTCTTACACCCTTCTTAATACGAGCACTTCGTTCTTGTTCGTCCACTCTTATTATTCCCTTTTGGTTGTTGAACATATTGTTTATGACCCGTCTCTCCCTATTGTTTACCCCTACTTTTTTCAGAATCTCGAAGAGCTTGCACCATTTTATATTGTCGAACGCTTTTTCCAGGTCGACAAATCCTATGAAAGTGTCTTGATTTTTCTTTAGCCTTGCTTCCATTATTAGCCGTAACGTCAGAATTGCCTCCCTCGTCCCTTTACTTTTCCTAAAGCCAAACTGATCGTCACCTAGCGCATTCTCAATTTTCTTTTCCAATCTTCTGTATATTATTCTTGTAAGCAGCTTCGATGCATGAGCTGTTAAGCTGATTCTGAGATAATTCTCGCATTTGTCAGATCTTGCCGTGTGGATGATGCCTTTCCGAAAGTCAGATGGTATATCGCCAGACTCATATATTCTACACACCAACGTGAATAGTCGTTTTGTTGCCACTTCCTCCAATGATTTTAGAAATTCTGATGGAATGTTATTTATCCCATCTGCCTTATTTGACCGTAAGTCCTCCAAAGCTCTTTTAAATTCCAATTCTAATACTGGATCCCCTATCTCTTCTAAATCGACTCCTGTTTCTTCTTCTATCACATCAGACAAATCTTCACCCTCATAGAGGCTTTCAATGTATTCTTTCCACCTATCTGCTCTCTCCTCTGCATTTAACAGTGGAACTACTTAAACCTAACTTACCTAAGCACATCACACACATCCATGCCCGAGGCAGGATTAGAACCTGCGACCGTAGTGGTTCGGTGGTTCCAGACTGAAACGCCTAGAACCGCTCGGCCACACCGACCGGCCGCAGTTGTTGGATCGGTTACTGCTGCTGCTATGGCAGCTTATCCAGATTTAAGCGAGTTTGAACGTTGTGTTATAGTCGGCGCACGAGCGATGGGACACAGCATCTGTGAGGTAGCGATGAAGTGGGGATTTTCCCGTACTGCCATTCCACGACAGTAACGTGAATATCAGGAATCCGGTCCAACGCCAAATCGACATCACTGCGACAGGAAAAAGATCCTGCCAGAACGGGACCAACGACGACCGAAGAGAATCGTTCAACGTGACAGAAGTACAACCCTTCCTCAAATTGCTGCAGGTTTCAATGCTGGACCATCAACAAGTGTCCACGTGCGAACCATTCAACGAAACATCATCGATATGGGCTCGCCGGCCGAAGTGGCCGTGCGGTTAAAGGCGCTGCAGTCTGGAACCGCAAGACCGCTACGGTCGCAGGTTCGAATCCTGCCTCGTGCATGGATGTTTGTGATGTCCTTAGGTTAGTTAGGTTTAACTAGTTCTAAGTTCTAGGGGACTAATGACCTCAGCAATTGAGTCCCATAGTGCTCAGAGCCATTTGAACCATTTGATACGGGCTTTCGGAGACGGAGGCCCATTCGTGTGCCCTTGATGACTAATGTTTTACTCTTGATTGGAAATATGTTGCCTGGTCGGACGAATTTCGTTTCAAATTGTATCGAGCAGATGAACTGTACGGTCATGGAGGCTGTCTTATGATTCCATGGATCCTGTATGTCAGTAGGAGATTCTGTAATGGTATGGGGAGATGATGAAGTTGGTTTGTGAAGCGCTCAACATGGTGTCCATCAGCGCCCGTATCAGTTCCAATCTTTTCATTTCCATTCTCGCCATACCCGATGATGAGATGGTGATGAGATGATGAGGACAACACAAACACTCAGTCCCCGGGTGGAGAAAATCCCGACCCGGCACCAACGCTACCCACTAGACCACGAGCTGCAGTGGTTTGGGGCATGTGCAGTTGGAGTGCTATGGGAGCACTGATTCGCCTAGATACGACTCTGACAAATGAAACGTACGTAAGCATCCTGCCTGATCAACTGCATCTATTCATGTTCATTGTGTGTTCCGACGGACTTGGGCAATTCCAGAAGGACAATGCGACACTCGACAAGCCTATAATTGTTACAGAGTGGTTCCAAGAACACTTTTCTGAGTTTAAACCTTTCCGTTGGCCAACAAACTCCACAGACATGAACATTATTGAGCATACCTGAGCTGCGTTTCAATGTAGTGTTCAGAAGAGATCTCCAGCTCCTCGTACTCCTATGGATTTACTAATAGTCCTGCAGGATTCGTAGTGCCATCTCCCTCCAGCACTATTTCTAACATTAGTCGAGTCCATGAAACGTCGTGTTGTGGCACTTCTGTATGCTCGCGGGGGCCGTACACGATATTAGGCAGGTGTAACAGTTGTGCCAGTTTCTTTGGCTGTTCATTGTGTATATTACAAAGCTTGGGCGGTAGCAGACACCCTTGTTTAGCTCCTTCGTTTATGTCAGCCATATTGTATCTGCTACTTTATTGGTGTACTGTTATTCATTTAAACTCGGAACTGCTCGTATAAGTTATACAATTTCTCTGTTTACTAAAATTTCCCACAGTTTGTTTTGCTTTATCTCATCAAACGTATTTACGTACTCATTGAAGAAAAAAAAGTTGATAAATTGAATTAACGATATCTTTCTATTAGTTGGGTAACGGTGAATACACAGTGTGAGCGTATCTGCGTTTTCAAAAATCATGTTGGGCATCAGATAATACAGTTCCAGCGATTGGCAACAGTTGTTTTGCTCAAATTCTAGCATACAATTTATAACATGAATTCAGAGAGCTAATACCTCTGTAGCTTTGACATTCATGTCTGTTTCCATTCTTATCAACTGGGCATATTTCGGCTTTATTTCATTTACTGTATAATGCCGTCTAAGGCGGGTGACCTTGAGCGGGACTTAGTCGCTGCACGAGGCTGCCGGGCAACACGGGCCCTAGTATTACTAGGCCCGTGTTTCTGGAAAACTCAGCTTCCGGTTGCGCAGTCGGGACTGATAAGGCGCTCTGGCGCTGTGCTGGCGCGTGGCGTTAGGAAGTTCTGACGTCATGTTGCTCGATAATTGTGTCTAGAGGCAGCTGCATGCTCATTCGACTCGAGGCAGCCGCACGAAGCACACAATCATGCCTTACCGTCGGAGAAGATATTACAGGAGACAAAGGATGCCAATATATAAAACCGTGGACACTTTCGGTTTTGTTCCTAATAATGTTGTTCAAGAAGAGCTTCTGAGTGGTCCTATCACATTTGTAGGATGCAAGATTAATTTCTCCTGCACTACTACAGAGGTTGTTACTGGCAATTCATGGTTAACAGTTGCTATAGTACGAGGTAGTGATAAGCCATTACTTGGATTGGAATCGTACTATGACAGAGACATTATCGCCTATCGTACCTTTTCTATTGGTGTAAAAGGTGATAGGAATTATGGTACAGCTGTTGTACTTACTGATAAACCATTCTCTTTGTATACAAGGAACAGGAGACGTGTTAATTCTAATGAGAGAGTTAACGTTTGTCAATACACCATCACTCTTAGCCCAAACGTTAACTCTCTCATTAGAATTAAACTATGACAGAGACATTATCGCCTATCGTAACTGACCTGGTATATATGTGGATCTGCTAATACCTGAAGAATGTGTCCGTTATCCTTAGCTCGTTACTAAATGAGAACACCTTCAATCCAAACCCAATATTATTTCTTACGTTTCCTCTTCCAGAATCAATTACATTTGTCTAGGGAGTGTTACCCACCCTCGCATTTATATCTGTTGCTATCATCAGATAATTATTTTTGTTTACGTTATATAGAGTTCTTTGCAAGATTTCGTAGAATGCTTCAGAGACATAAAACTTCCCTCTTCTGGAGCGCATACACCAAACACCGACGGATAACCTGTTAGTATTTTTAATCTGACCACAATTATGCGTTCATTAGTGAAAGTGTAAGAGTGTAGTTTGTTTGTTAAAGTCTTCTTCCACAGAACAGCAACTCCAGCACAGGCTCTTTCCTTTTGAAGGACTGCACTGTAGGCCATGTCATACCTGTTTATTGTTCTGGAACCATTGATTTATTTATGGTTTCTTTTATGACGGCCAGGCCACTATTTTGTGCTCTTAGTTCGTTTTTCAGTTCTACTTCCTTAATTTGAAACAGCAGACATTCCAAGTAGCCACTTTGAATACACTGTGGATTCCTAGTTGTTTCTCCTGTTGTATTCCAAGGTCGGCTTCAAATTCTCCATCCGACTTGATTTTTTTATGGGGAGTGTAAATAATATTACCATAACCCCATTACAGGATATCAGCCTTTAGCCAGGATAGCTAAGTGGTGGGGCTCCCACATTCGCTTTGGGGTGTTGCACCTCACATCGTGCCTATTAACACTTTGTTGTCCGCACGTATCGTACAAATTTATTCGCTTAGCGCCGGCAGCGCTAAGTCCGATTTCTTGGCTTGTCGCCGGCAGCTTGTCACCTTACCGTTGATGACAAGCTTTAAACACACTGACTTTTGCGCGCTTTAAATTTCCGTAAATGCTCTATTTCCCCGTATCGTTCCACAAACTCGAATTTCCTTTTCAAGTAACTTCTCTGCAAGTTCTACACTGTTATAATAATTACCCATGCAGAGGTGATGCCGCTTTCCATCAGATGCATCACTGCTTTTGCTAAAGGCTGTCCAGCCCCGGAATATATCTTGAATGAGGAAATGTATCCCGTACTCGAATAACACTGCATCCGGATCAGTATGCCGTATTTCGTAATTTTCAACGGATAGTACACTTTAAAATTTAATCGTCCAAGCCACGATATCATTCCTTCATCAATAGAGATGTTTTGACTTAGATTAAACGTTTCTTTAAACTTTTTGGAATTGCACTTTGACAAGCCGCTCGGCCTTATCCAGTTTATTGCTGCTGTCGTAAAAAGGTAAAAAGGATAATATTTGAATCGGTTGCGGGACATCTTTTTGCGAAATATAGGTGTGTCTACCTACGGATTAGTTGACCAATAATCATCGATCCTTCCTTTTTTCACAATTCCCATAAGGATAGCAAGCCAAACCATTTTCTAATTTCGGGTCGCGCAACGTCGACAAATCTGGCATTCTTTTTTTTTTTAATTGAGTATCCTTCTATTGCAATTTTGAATGTAGTACTTGTTGGCTTCGTTACTATTATACACTCCTAGAAATTGAAATGAGAACACCGTGAATTCATTGTCCCAGGAAGGGGAAACTTTATTGACACATTCCTGGGGTCAGATACATCACATGATCACACTGACAGAACCACAGGCACATAGACACAGGCAACAGAGCATGCACAATGTCGGCACTAGTACAGTGTATATCCACCTTTCGCAGCAATGCAGGCTGCTATTCTCCCATGGAGACGATCGTAGAGATGCTGGATGTAGTCCTGTGGAACGGCTTGCCATGCCATTTCCACCTGGCGCCTCAGTTGGACCAGCGTTCGTGCTGGACGTGCAGACCGCGTGAGACGACGCTTCATCCAGTCCCAAACATGCTCAATGGGGGACAGATCCGGAGATCTTGCTGGCCAGGGTAGTTGACTTACACCTTCTAGAGCACGTTGGGTGGCACGGCATACATGCGGAAGTGCATTGTCCTGTTGGAACAGCAAGTTCCCTTGCCGGTCTAGGAATGGTAGAACGATGGGTTCGATGACGGTTTGGATGTACCGTGCACTATTCAGTGTCCCCTCGACGATCACCAGTGGTGTACGGCCAGTGTAGGAGATCGCTCCCCACACCATGATGCCGGGTGTTGGCCCTGTGTGCCTCGGTCGTATGCAGTCCTGATTGTGGCGCTCACCTGCACGGCGCCAAACACGCATACGACCATCATTGGCACCATGGCAGAAGCGACTCTCATCGCTGAAGATGACACGTCTCCATTCGTCCCTCCATTCACGCCTGTCGCGACACCACTGGAGGCGGGCTGCACGATGTTGGGGCGTGAGCGGAAGACGGCCTAACGGTGTGCGGGACCGTAGCCCAGCTTCATGGAGACGGTTGCGAATGGTCCTCGCCGATACCCCAGGAGCAACAGTGTCCCTAATTTGCTGGGAAGTGGCGGTGCGGTCCCTTACGGCACTGCGTAGGATCCTACGGTCTTGGCGTGCATCCGTGCGTCGCTGCGGTCCGGTCCCAGGTACGTCCACCCGGCCTCCCGCATGCCCACTATACGCCCTCGCTCAAAATCCGTCAACTGCACATACGGTTCACGTCCACGCTGTCGCGGCATGCTACCAGTGTTAAAGACTGCGATGGAGCTCCGTATGCCACGGCGAACTGGCTGACACTGACGGCGGCGGTGCACAAATGCTGCGCAGCTAGGGCCATTCGACGGCCAACACCGCGGTTCCTGGTGTGTCCGCTGTGCCGTGCGTGTGATCATTGCTTGTACAGCCCTCTCGCAGTGTCCGGAGCAAGTATGGTGGGTCTGACACACCGGTGTCAATGTGTTCTTTTTTCCATTTCCAGGAGTGTATACTCAAATAGATCGTTCCCAATATATAATTGTACGATATCCTCTACGATCTGTGTATCTTTGAGAAATATGTTTGGATCCGTGGATCCTTCAGACTTATTATTATTGTCCTCGGCATATCAAAGTCTGACCACTGTCCACTGTCTTCTTCGTCTGATTCAGCCGAATTAGTTGGCAACCGTAGCGTTCGCCGAATTCTTCTTGGACGTATTTCAGTGTCTTCCCACGAATCTGCTTCACTTTAATTCTTTTGATATCCAGTCTCTTCTTCCCAATCAGCCAAGTCGTCCGGAACGTCAGACAAGACGTCTGCGCATTCATCGTAAATAAGCCTATTGTCTCTTTCGTCCGCCTTGATGAAAGGGCGCAAGTACTCATAAAAACAAAACACTTGTTGACGTGTGTAACTTACTGTTAGCTAAACAAAACACGAACAGAATGCAAAAGGTACTATAGTGCGGCCGCCGGCCACTGAGCGAAACTATGCAGACGACACCACTCAGGTGTCGCCGGCCGTTGACCACTATTTCGCGCACGACACTACTGTGGTGTCGCCGGACGGCATAGTGTTAAGATCGTAGCAGCAGAAAACAGACGTGCAGTATGAATCACGCGTAGGACAGGTGGCGTGGTAGAGGTTACTAGCTGACGGACACTGTTTGAGCTGCTGTCAAACTATTATCATTTTTATTTCCAGTTCTCTTTGTTTAATTTTCTAATTGTTTATTAATGACTATTAGAACTGCGCTTTCTCATCAGAGTGAATGAAGGTACGAATGTGTCAATGTCTTATGTACACTTTTTATACTGTACATTGACGTAACTGGTCTCGTGTGGATTGTTAGAGAATGACATGTGTGTTAGTCATTCGTACCGCGGTATTTATTATAAACTATTTCGTCGGTTTATGGTATTGGGGAAATGAGATTATGATTTCGGTAAATTAGTGTTCTTAAAATAGGGTAATTTTATATTAGCGGGTTTTCAAAATTTAAATATGATAGTTTACTGTTCTGATTAAGTGGCAAATGTTGTTTGGTTCTGTATATATGTGCAGAATCGAGCGGTCTTGATGCTGCTTTCCGATTGGCTGTGGTGTTTCTCTCCCAATCAGAAATCAGCATACTAGCGCATATTTTGGGAAGTAGAATTTTCTTTTGCGTAGGGAGATGTGTAGAGTCGGGGCTTGGATCCCATAGTGAAAAGACCTATTCATATGTGCTCCGGTGGAATCTATTAATACTGTGATATTTGGGTACCAGAATGTTTGAGGAGTGTCATGAAGTGTGGGAAAGAGTTTGATTTAATGTACGGCGTGAAATTCAGAATTTCTGGTGACATTTTAAGTAACTAAATTCTGCGTGGTGTGTTGCTTACTCGCAAATGTGGACACTTTGTTACGTGAGACAGAGTATAGCAACATTTTAACGACCTTTCCTGAAAGGATCAATCCGTTTCTGAAGTTCCTGTGAAGTATAATTAATAATTACCATAAACTGGCTGCTGTTATGAATGATGTGTGCATGTAGACTTTTCAGACTTTGTACAGCTCAATGTAATGCAAGGTTACCGTAATACAGTGAAATTTTAGGGACATAAATACTTTCATTTAACTATTATCAACCTTGCACCGACCAATAAATTTTTAGTGCGACTTGTTGTTACTAGGCGTACAGCTGATTTTTCTATAGTTTTTTCCGACTGAGACTACATTTCAGTAACTTCAAGGTGGCGTCCATGTGAGAAGAGGTTCACCACAAGGTGAGTGGAACTTTAACAGCAACGTACCGCGCCGCCGCACTATCGTAGCACACCTGTCTTTCTTTTGGGACAGTCTTCCGTAGTTGATTACTTGTAATACAACTGTAGATCCATCTCTCCAGGTTTTGAAGGTTGTTCTTCCTTGTCCTTCATCGAGGTTGTCTGCTCTAGGAGAGTTGACCTCCAAGCGCTTACAAGATTCCCTGCCCCCCTCCCCCGCTGCTCCGCCATGTCGGTGACTGTATGGGTTGGGTGTCCTTGCCAGCAGCTTAAGATCCCGACGTCTATTCTCTCGGCGGTAGCATAGTGCACATTCTCCCTCGCGAACGGTAAGGTGGCGGTCTCTGAGTATGGGATGACCTTATCCATGTAACTATACTGAGAAGACCGGAGGGACGATCTCTTCTAAGTGCTAAAAATATTCAGCAGCCTAGATCGCATAAATATTTCTTTATTTATGACCACTGATGTCGACAAACTTTGCTGTCATCTTCAAGTCGTAAAAAGTGTTCATTTTACATTGGACCTCACCCCAAGTTGTCATGTAAATAAAAATCAGTACATTATAAAAAGTTTATCATAACGAAAATACTATGTCTATAAATATTTTAGTTGTAGCAGGCCCTTTACAATGTGCTGATTTTTATCCACATGGCTGCTTGGAGTAAGTTCTAACGTAAAATGAATAAATTTCATAACAAAAATAATTTTTTAAGACTTGAAGATTATAGCAAAGCTTGTCGAAGCTGATTGAAATAAACAAATATCTGTGCCATCCAAGCTGTTGAATGATTTTAGCAAATATTAGTAAACGGATTTCTGTAGTGCTGGAACACTCACACGTTCCCCTTAGCAGGTTGCCTCACCATCGCTTCATGGGACAACAAACTTTAATTTTCAATATTTTGAATGAGCCTTGGCGTTATGACGTGTAGTTTGTCTGCTCAGTCTGCTTGCTGTTGCAGAATATGAAACATCAGTATTCTGCGGTCTAATATAGCCACAGCACGGAAAAAACAGCAACGACACAACAAAGCAGAACTTGATTGTATACCAGATTACACTTACATTACTTTTAGGGCTGCCTAACCAGCAAAGAATTTTAGCAGGAGAAAATCATTAAGGAAATAAGGAAACTGAGCTACGAATTAGGTTCAAAAAGTGGTATAAGACTATGGGAAGAACTCTATGGAAGTAAGACTCCTAGACAACTGAAACACCCCATACCCTTATCTGTACAGCTCGGTGATACAAGATTAAAGAAACGTAGTAGAAATTGGAGTTAAGTCAGCAGTTCAGGTAGAATAGCCGAAAGCATGAGATGCGAGCTGCTCGGCTAAGATCGTCCTGTGGTTTGTAAGACCTTACCGCTGCTCAAAATCAGAAAAGTGCACCAAAAATTCCCAGACGGTCGTCAGTTCCCGTCTTCCATGACAGTCCATCCCAGGGTCCCAAAAGATTCCTTCCCCTTGCCCAACTTCCAACTTTTCAAAAACTGAAGCAGGGGTGAGGGGGAGGGAGGAGGGAGGGGACACGACTCCATGCTATTGCCAACAAGTAGGACAAATTGTTACGAAATTTACGAAAAATCTGCGAAAGGGCAACAAATTTCCATCTCTCTGCGAATAGGATGCACATTTCATCACTGCATTGGACTGAAGCACTCTAACATTGATTGGTCGGCCCATCCGCAGCGTCTTCCAGGTGTGCTAGGTGTCGTGATGCAATCTCATTGAGTAAACGAAATTTTTTGAGTGAAAACGGAAACGACACTCCTCTTGTACCTTACTGGTGCCACGATGTCCGGGCCTTGGAACTCAGTGCAGAAGTGAAAATTGGCTTACTCGACTTATCTGCACAGGGTGGCAAGGCAGTCAGGGCGCCCACTGTGCTGTAAGCGGACTAATGCCGGTAGTATGCACAGTATAACAGGTCGTGGGCAGACTTATACCTATTTCCCCAACCCCTAGGTAGGTATGGTGTTCGCAGTGAGAGTTGTCGGCTTTCCCTCTGCCGACAAAGGTCACTAGAGAACACCTGAAGCTCCAACAGGACACATTTACAAAATGTAGTGGCTGTAATAATAAATTGGTATCGCATAGTGATATGTAGTCTCACAATTTCGTAAAATTACTAACCGAATTAAAAATTTAAAATGCTGCTATAATGTACACAGTGAGACACATAATCACACTTTAAATGTTCAACGCTGTACGGAAACTATTACACAAACTGTGTATATGTTTCAAGAAAGTCATGGCGTGCAGGTTGCCGAGAACATATTCACCGAATCGTTAGTTCTTTTCTGCCCTCGGAGCCGTGCCGGCTCGCATCGATCAATCGATCACTAGACAGTGGTAGCGGGGCACGATCTTTGGTGGGTCTCCACGCAAGGAGCTCTTACCGGCACGAAGGTCGAAAGAATCTGCGGTCCGAGTTCGAAGATACAAGATTTACCTCCGCTGCCCGAAGCCGACAATAGATGACTTTTGGAGAGCACTACCTCATCTAGTGAACACGGTAGTTTGGGTTAGCTGTTGTGGCGATGGCACTCAGGAAATTTATCTGTGCCGAGCATGTGGAGATTTTGACTGCTACTCCGCTACCGACGTTTGTGTAGTAGTACATCCTTTGCCCGAGAAGAGAAACTAATACTAAGTTATGTTTCAGGGTAGCAGCACGGGTCTAATGGAGCCGAGATGTTGCCTTCATCTGGCCTGTCTTAAAAAGGAACAACCTATCCTCGAACTCTGTATTCGTCGAGAATCCGGAGAAGGCAGCGTCGCTGATCTACCTGCGCGCTTGCACTCTTTCTTACACTGTCCGTTGCACCTGACCACTGAAAACATCGGCGAGGTGGATCCCGCTTTACCTGTCTGTTCGGTAGTCCTCTTCGGTGTGCGCGAGAATGCAGAGTTTTTGGAGGACAGCAATCCCAATCGCACCCAAATATTTCTCGTTTAGGGACAACTTAATCATTGGGTTTATATATTGCACGATTTGAAGTAATTTGAGTGCACAACTGAACGAACAGGTAACGGTGATCAGTTGCTTACTCAGGCTATGCAATTGCAAATGAAGCGTAGGAGGCTGGGTTAGAGTGCAACAGAGGATACTGAACAACAGAGCAGTCTTACGCGAAGAAATGCTAATGAGTGGGTCGTGGCACTGTGTGCGAAGCGCATCCTCGCGTAGCGTTAGAATCCTTTGTAAGGGTGTCGAATACGGTTTCGTACCTGTTTTAGAATTTTCCAGTGCTGTCCACACACGAATTATAACAAGTCGTAGAATCTTTACGGTTAGTGGTACGTCTGAGAAACACAAGAAAGCACTGGTCGTCCCGCGTCAAGTGATCCTTCAAGGTTTGTTAAGTCAGTAGATGGCTGAGGTTCTGGGCGATTTAAGAACGTCTTATGACTTACAGAGAAAGGTTGTTTGAGATAGAGTATCACCACGAATTAGGGACAGATTGATGAACAAATACTTTCTTCACGTCCAGTCACAGGGCGAGACACTCCAGTAAAGTATTGAGGAGATTTATACCGCACTCAAGGCGTTGGAACTGTCAGTACCTGAGGAGCGAATCATTGAAAATATTGTGGAAGGCATTAAGCCCGAAGACAGGTCACGATTGGTGTTTCTGCGAAGACCTGCCATCTTTTCCGTGTTAGATGAATTAGTGTGCAAAATCAAGAGAACTCGCATCGCTGATGCGAAACGGAGTTGTGAAAGACAAGTGAAATGCGAATATGTGGAAAGGATTCAGAGTGAGAGGGGTAGGAAAACTGCTCCATTAAAGACTAAAGGCTGTTTTTGGTTTGGCGATACCAATCACGCTGTGCGCCGCTGTCCTCTAAAGCATAGGGGGCGTGCGAACATATGACGCCAGAAGTATGGTCGTCATATGGGCCAGAACGACCCAAACGGTTTCAGGGCAGTAAATAGTCAGTTCTTACTTTATGTCACCCGTTAACCTGTCCATGCCCTTGTAGATCCAGAAAGCAGTGTTTCTCTTGTTGATCAAGATCGGTGTTTGGAAGCGCGGCATTTTTAAGTTCGCTCCCTTGCAGGTATCTTAGCAGAGAGGTACCGCCAATGGGCTGGTGTTGCCTCTGGTGGGCTGTTGCGCGGAAGCGTGGTTATAAAGGGATTTTCGTGGCCAGTGGTATTAATAGTCATCAAAGGGTTATCAGTTAATCTGTTATTGGACTGTAACTTCACGCGGCCAACGGGTTTCAATCTTAATTATGCTGACGAGGGATTTTCTTCTAAATTTTTCCTGGCAATGATTTTTAGCTGTGCAGCTTCCAGACTGTCCAAGGGGTAATGGTTCATGATGAATGATGCTCAGTTGAAGGTCAGTTGTTCGGGGGAGTGCGGAACTAAAGCTCTGCTGCAAGTATTCGGGCGGTTTGCTGACGTATTGACCAATAAACTAGGAGCCACTAACAGAATGCAGTATAAGATCTGGCTGACGGATGATATTCCGGTTCGCCAACATCCACACGCGGCTTCGTCACCCAAGATGAAAATTTTGAGACAGCTGATTGGTAACGTGCTTCGCGACGGCGTGATACGATCTTAACCTCTTTCTATGTTTCAGGTGCCGACAGGGCAAACCGTCAGTTATCGTCCGGTGGTGGATTATAGAATTATCGACCAGAAAGTCACTTTAGTGTCTGTCGGACTTGCATTCTCACGTGTGTTAGATTCTAGTTTGAGTTACGTGAACTACAAGTCAGTTTATAGTTAGTTGGACCACGTATTCGTGTATAGAACCACCTTCTCTGAATACTTCCGGTGTATTGAACAAATTCCCATTCGCCAGTGGGACGCGCGTATGATCGTGACACCGTCGAGGAAAAATTTGGTTCGCAAGGAAATCTCCGTTTTTGGAATAGGGAAGGAAAGGACCGGGCTCTTCAGAAATTTCCTTCCCCTAAGGATGAGAAAGGAGTAGTCCGCTACGCCGGACTGGCAAATTTTTTGAGAAAATTAGTACCAAATTTCGTCCAGTTGGCGGCTCCATTGAACAACTTGACGAAGGAAGGAGTGTTTCCAGTGGGGGAAACAGAGTAAGTCCCCTATGACGCGATTAAAGTAGCTTTAAGTAACTTCCTCGTTTTGGCTATTCCTATTTCAACAATCTTTTATTGTGCAAACTGACGCGTCCAATTCTGGGACAGCTAGCGTCTTCTCACATGAACACGATGGCGTGCGTCGTCCCGTAGCATATGCTTCCAGAGTCTTGCCGCCAGCAAATTGAAATACTCGAAGTATGGGTGGAAGGCATTCGTAGTAATGTTTGCTTTCGAAAAGTTTGAATTTTAATTGGGGCGCCGGCATTTTGTCCTCGAATCCGACAGTCAGGCTTTGAACTGGATTGTGGCTAGACCCAGGGTGAGAGGACGTATCGCGAGGCGAGCGGCGCGTATTTCTACCTTTCGCTTCTTCGTCAAGCACATTCGGAGAGCAGACAATCAGATAGTGGACGACCTCAGTTGTTGTTCCAGGAGCATGTTATTGAGCACATGCGGTGTCAGGGTCTCTTGGGCACTCAAGTGGTTCCTGTAGATTTAACGGAGATCCACGAGCTCTTTAGTATCTTAAAGCAGAAGCAGAGAAAGGATCCATTAATGTAGGGGATCATGCAAAGGCTTGTTGCTGGAGAACCGGTGCCGGGTATGAATTAGGAAATGGTGTTGTGTGTTATAGGTCCAAGACTGGTTAGTGCTTTAAGATCTGTTACTTGAGGACTTAATTATGGCTATCTTTAAATATTTTCATAGTTCCCTCATTGGTTGGCATTTGGGCGTGAACAAAACCTTGATGAAAATTAAGCAACACCTGATTTCACCCACCATGCGTAAAGACGTGCGTAACTTAGTGGGGGAGTGCGGAGATTCTAAGGTTTGTAAACACAATTCCAACCCTAGGCAAGCATCACGCGAGAAGGTAAACCCATAGGCAAAAAGGTCATTGATTACGTAGGGTCGCTCCCACGTACAAAGAATGGGAATCGAAACGTTTTCGTGGCAGTGGACGTCTTTAGCAGATTTTTGTGGTTGATCCCAAGCAGTGGAGTGACAACGGCCTTAACTATTCGGCATCTGTCTCGATTTTTTTTCCATCTTCTGCACTCCCCGGTCGTTAGTTAGCGACAATGCTGCGGCATTTTTGTCAATGGCTCTGAGCACTATGGGACTTAGCATGTGTGGTCATCAGTCCCCTAGAACTTAGAACTACTTAAACCTAACTAACCTAAGGACATTACACACATCCATGCCCGAGGCAGGATTCGAACCTGCGACCGTAGCAGTCGCGCGGTTCCGGACTGAGCGCCTAGAACCGCGAGACCACCGCGGCCTGCGGCATTTTTGTCGATGCAGTTTAAGCGCTTCTGTGTTAGCAATTCCATCGCCCATCTCACTTCTACGCAGTACTACGCTCAGCCGTCATTTGCTGGAAGAGTGTACCCTAACTTGACATGGGTGCTGATAATCTTACACGGTGAGTCGCAGCGCATGAAGGATGCATCCACTCCGTGGCTCATCACGAAGTTTTGAAGGCAAAGCCTGCGTCGTTAATTTTGAACTACCCTCTCAACTCCCCGCTCGCTAATTTATGGTTTGTGAATGATTTTTGCCAGACAAAGTCACGCAGGACGTGTTTCAGTTAAAATGGAAGAGAGCCAGGAAGAACATAGAACACGCACACAAGAGGCAGGCACATAGATATGGCAAGTGCCGCCAAGAATGCCATGTGAAGATTGGTGATCGCTTCTTCATTTCTGACTTCATGGGCGAGGACGGGGAGACGCGACCGTACCTGTTACATTGATTCCTCGCTTTGTGGGACCTTTAGAGGTCATCCGAGAGTTAAACTTAGTCAACCTCTCGGTGTGCAATCTCGTCACGGGCAAGGCTTCCTGAGTCCACGTTTTCCAAACTAAGAGCTAGGCTGCTTTAGTATAATAACTCTCTTTCTCCACTCTTGGGGGAGGGGGCTTCTAAGTTTCAGTGAGAGAGGTTGACCAGAGCTAGCTCGGATCGATCAGTCGACTAGAAGATCGTGGTAGCGGGGCAACATCAGTGATGGTTCTCCGCACTAGGAGCTTTGACAGACGCAATGTTTGACAGCTAGAATTTTCTGACCGAGTTCGAAGGAGCACTTGCGGGTCGCGAGGCCGGCTTACCTCCACTGTCTGCAGGCGATAGTAAACGGCTTTCGGAGAGCACAACCTAATCCCCTGAAGAAGGCGTTTTGGTCTGGCTGTTGTGGCATTGGAACTCTGCAAATTTGCCTGTGGCGAACGTGTGGAGATTTTGAGTGCCACTTCGCTACCGATACATCAAATATTTTGGTGAGACACTTTCTGCGGCTTTTGGGCCTTGATTCCTTGATTTGTTAAAGTCGTAGTGCTGCAAGTAGTTTCTCCTTCTCGGAAGGTTTGGTGTGTTTGCTGTTTATGGGGGTTCTATCCGAAAGAACTGAAGTTCATATTAATGGAAGCAACTATGTTTCATTACATACGTTAATGGCAACTGTTTATGAAATGTGTGGAAGTTGCGTGGTCTGTGTTAGAGAGCTTGTGGAGCTAAGTTAATCCGGACTGCCTGTTAAAACTGATCACATTTCGATTGGCTTACCGTGGATCATGGTTGAGGGCTGAACTGTGTGTTATTCTTCCTTCTAAATACAGTAAAGTCTAACTTAATCAGAGAGTCTTTTCACTGTAATCACAATGTCACATTTCCAAGATATTTTAGTGGAGTTAATCTAATTTAATCTGAGTGCCTTTCACTAAAATGATTATTTTAGTTAAGTATTTGTAAAACAGTTTGGTGGGGTTGTTAGTTGACCCGTCCTAAGACTTTCTGTGGTAAATGCTGCTAACATAAGAATGTACTTTTCGACTATAATTGTTACAGATAGTGAAGTTTACGTTAGAAAGAGCTGCCCGATATTTTACGTATGGCTAGTGTTTTACTGCAAAAGATGTTAGAAGTCAGAGAGCCTGAATTTCTTTCCGTTTCAAAATAGTAACGACTGTTCCCACTGCATAAGTAGTACAATTAACAATTTGCCAATTAACTATGGGGGCACGTAAGCTTTATGGTTTTCTCTTTCGTGTAATAAGAATGTTACCCAATTGTTAAGTGCTTTGTAGCTTATCACGATATTCGCTGATTGGGCAGACGTTTGATTATTTCATGTATTTTTGTTTGGCTCCTAAACGGTAATACGAGGGTTGCCCAGAAAGTAGTGCACCGCATTTTTTTCTCAGCTGAAAACAATGATACAATTGCGAAACGTTTTATATATATACATATATATATATATATATATATATATATATATATATATATATATATATATATCGCCAAGTTTCCGTCACTTCCGACGGATAGCATAGCTGAAGGACAGTTTTAAAATGGCGTCTGTAGGTGATGTGCGTTACAAGCAAATTGCCGTCACTGAATTTATCACTCCAGAGAAAGATACTGTGGGGAAAATTCACAAACGCTTGTGCAAAACCTATGGAGCATCTGCTGTCGACAGAAGAACAGTTGGTTGCTGGGCACGATAGGTGAGGCCATAAGAAGGCAGTTCGTCGCAGCTCCACGATTTGCAGCGGTCGGAGAGACCATCCATGGCTGTCACAGCTGACATAGCCCGCTCGGACTTCCACTTGCTTGCACCATTAAAGGACGCCTTTCGTGGAAGATATTTTGAGGACGACGAGAAGATAGTTCACGGAGTGAAGCACTGGCTCCGCCATCAGGAGAATGATTGGTACGGACAGGGAAAACGCGCCCTTGTTTCGCCCTGGAAGAAAGCCATAGAACATGATGGAGATTTCGTGGGAAAATAGGGTGTTAGATAAAACACCATTCTTTGGTGTGTGTAATTTTCATTATTCGCAGTAAGGAATTCTTGAATGAAAAATGCAGTGTGTTACTTTCAGGGCAACCCTCGTATAATGTAATATTTGCCTCCCTTTGTAAGGTTGTGCACTGTTACTAGTCTTCTGAGGTTAGTTCTTAGCCTGTTCTAGCTCACGTTGTACGGGAACGGCTCAGACCACCAGCACACCCGTCGATGGTAAGACCACACCGCCCACCTTGTCCGTCGGGTTTTTCCGTCTGTTTCGGCGCTGCATTGTATTTTTTGAATTTCTCTTGGTTCTGAATTTAGGTCACCAACGGACGTTCAGTATTTCTGATGTTGGGTACTGTTGTTATCAAGTTTGCAGCAATCATTTAAGATATTGTATTTAAAAGTTGATAGAAGATTTTTGTAGAGATTTTCATTATTAATTAGCGGCCTCGCTGACTTCAGATACTTTTAATGTTTGACAAATCGCTTACTTTCTTAAGTGTTTAAAAGCTCTTTTGCTGAAGTCAACTTCTAATCTCATTTCCTCGTAAATATTCTACAAGATGTTTTTATTACTTATTTTTAAAAGCTATTTTACTGACGTCATAAGGTGGTTCGCTTTTATTTTAATAAAATATTATGCATGTTTTCATCTGTGAAAGCTGCTTTCTTGCTTTCTCGCCGAGCCCTACTAATCAATAGCGTATTAAGCTAATTTATGGTAACTACGCCAAGTTAATCTTCAGGCATAAGGCTCTTACGTACTGGTGAAATATTTAAAACATTAACTTCTTTGTGATAAAACATCTGAACCTGTTTTATAAATGAAGAGCTCCACTATTAAAAAATTAGACGTGGAAGTAACGATATTAAACCAGGACAAGAGACGTTAGAGAAGATGGAGACCGTTACGTAACACGTAGACTGTGGGGCATTACTTTGCAGTACCCTGAAAGAGGCATGCAACAATCATCCAATTTACATGAAGTCTAAACCATGTTTGGATATGCAATTGATTTCAGTACAGCTGCACAACACAACACGGGAAGCAGTAATGTTATCTGCAAGAAAAGAAGAAAAATTACGCAGCAGCGTTCTCGTTCAGATATCACATTTGGTCTTTTTTTTCTTCGTACGAAGAAAATATTACGTCAGTATAAGATGGACAAAATGAATTGTGTGAGAATCGTCCTCTACTGAAAATGTTTCATTCCATGTACTCCTGCTCGTATTGACAGTAATGACAGTCATGCAAATGTGTAAAATCTATGGGTTCATGATGATCACACTCAACGCCAAGTAGGTTCTCAGCAGGCCCATGTGAGTAGCGCTCAAGAGGACATATATTGCTCATTCGACTGTACAGTAACACAGAAAAGTGCAATCATATCACGTGCCTTGAAAGATGCAAAGAGGTTGTTTGTAGCACGTCTATCCAGATGGACAGTACTGCGACGTTAGGAGTGCGGAGGACTATCAGAATTGAGATCGTTGTTGCGGCTACCCTTGATGCTAGAAGAGAGCTAGAGGCGTGTAGTCAGTAGTCCACAAAACGACAATCTTTTCTTTATCATGTACCTCCCAGTTCACAATGCATGTGTCCATTTGTGGAGGTTCCGAGAAGAAGGAATGATCATCGTACGGGTTCAACAGCGGACATGATGATTCGGTATGCAATTGGGTACACAACAATATTACTTCTGATTTCGGGAATTCGGACAGCAGGCGCTACATTTCTGACGTATTATAGCTGGTGGATCTGACCCATGTTAGAGGTCTCCATGACATAATATTCCAACAAGGTAACACAAGTCCGCAAGTCCGAACCCACTGGGATACAAAAGGTGTGATCGAGTACTGTCCTGGCCAAAATGGTTTCCACATTTTGAACCCACTGGAAACTATTGCTCGTGAGCTGCCATCAGACTGACACATCACCATACACGAGAAACTATGGCGAAGTTAACTCTGGCATAGAGTTGAGTCTGCGTGGAACAACATATTCGTATCCTTCACATGAGCTCAATTTGGATCGATGTCCAGATGATTTAAAATCATTGTTGCCACCAAATATGGCAGCACGATATAATATACAATATCTCGTTGCCTACTGTAGTACATGGATAATCATTTTAAGTGTATTCGTGATAATAAAATGTTGATCAGAGGAAGGACACATCACATCGCTAGTAAGAAAAGAAAACATCTAATCATAAATTGGCAAGAGTCTTTTCTCATGGCATAAAATGGTTTTAACTTCAGGCCAAGCAGTCTTCGTCGGAAAGCAGCAGTGATGGAAAATTGTTATTGTCAATCATTAATGCACAGGGCTTCTTTTGCCTGATAATGATAATGACTATTGGACTTCTTTAATAACATACACTGCAGGCCCATCCTACAAAAATGGGAATGAAACGACTATACCACACTCTGGTGCGCGGTCGCTGCATCACCGAACTGTAGAAGACAGTTTACGCCGGTTCATCCATGAGGTTTTTTGGGCATATAGTTTCTGAGAAGGAAATTCTAACTGATCCGGATAGAGTCAAAGTGATTAGTCACCTCCCACTCCACAAAATTTAAAACAAGTTGTCGCGTTCATGGGTGTGGCCAATTTTTTAGAACACAAGAAAAGTTGTCAAAGTTTTGGGGACTCTGAGGCATCCTCATTCGCGGCATGGAAACCACCCTTGGAATAAGCAGTCATATTAGCCCTACCGGTTTTCATTGCGGGATTTACCCTTCAAACTGATGCACCAGCTTTGGGAATAAGTACAATATTACTTCAGGAACAAGAAGGTGGTTGTTTATGTCTCAAGAACACTGATTAATTAAAAAGAGCTATAATTCATTTACGAGCAAGAAACATTAACAGTTTGGATAGAAAATTTTCTTCAAGACAGAAAACTAAACCCTCAGCTGATTTCGATCCAGGCCACGAAAAAGTGGACGTATTGCCAGGTGGACAATCTACATTGTAAATTTCATGTTTGAGATGTACATTACAAAGGGACAAATGAATTGTTCCCAAATAAGTAGAGCAGCTATTTTGATGACGGTAATAATAAGTAAGCAAATGAGGAAGTTGTAGAAAGTCGAGGACCGGTTCATTTGGTAAGTTTTATTTTGACTCATATTCCTCAATTACTCCTTGAAATCTGTGAATTTCAAGTTCAGGATGGCTGGCTGAGGGAAGTTGTCGATCAATTAGAGAAAGGGAGTTGGTAAAGCATTGGGTTTTAAGAGAAAATGTCTTATCCTGTAAGTACTGACTTGATAATATGTATTAGGTAATTGATTGCAAAGAATTGTGTCATAGGCTCTTTTAATATTTTCACATGTCATTTCACTAGATCTTCATTTAGCAAGGCATGGATGATGGATAACGATATCTGAAAGACAGTATCCAGACGTAGCATCCATGCCTCTAGTAAGCGTGTTAAAGAAACTGGGGGAGGGTATTTAGTTTCCAAGCCGGTAGATAGGGTCTTTGAGGGCAAGTATGTTGATTTTGTAGGTCCTTTGTCACATCAAAGCTTTCTGTCCAAATCCTTCATTTCCTGAGCGTGTTAACTGGAATCTACTCTTACAGTACGTAACAGCAGTGGACAGAGTGGTAGGAATCGATCGGTTTTGTTGTTAATCATTGCATTTAATACTGCCCATCATGAAAGCTATTGAACTACAGCCACTAGTTTGCTGTTGACTTATCGAACAGCTACTCAAATTGGTAATTTGTGGTCCTTGATGACCTTTTGCCTGAGAATATCAAAGCTCTACTGGATAATTACCCAGTGGAGAAGGATTAAGAGGAACATGAAAGGAAGAAGCTAAGCGGTACAACGGGGATCACGGGTTCAATACAAAGTTGGGGATAAGGTTTTTGTTATGAATTTCCGTGTCATTAGTACAGCCACTGACATAATCACTAATTGACTGGAACTGCACAAACTGTGGAGCCATAGCAGTGGAGGTAGCCACTCTCATATTGGGCACAGTAAACACTAGGTGTTTTTGAACATTTACCACGCTGCCGATGAGTGTGCACTTGTGGCTGTGATGTTTGATTTGTAGGCCGCCGTACATTATTGCGTGAGACGCAAGTGAGTGTGGTTGACATACCCCTAGGAAGATAGTGTTTCAGTCATGATTTGAGAACTCATGTTTCACTTATTCTGCCCTCGCTTAGCCGTAATGATTGACAAGCTCTGGTTCGCCGAAAGCTTTTGCAACTTGTTTTAAGAATTGCCCATCGGCAATCAGGTTACTTGCCACAGTGGGAGATTGTTTAAGTTCTGTTAAATTAATGTTTTTAGCTTGTTGTTGGGGTCTTGCATCTAATATTAAATTGTTTCAGGTAAACCTTGAGCAATGCTTTATCTTGATGAACACGCTGTGTGTGGATGATCATGGTCTGTTTATCCAAACATTATGTTACCAGCCAATATGTACAACAGAATGAAGGTGGGTCTGTAGTAGCAAGCTTGAACGAGATTGAGTGGAAACCAACTCTGAAACCAACAAAGTTCTTTCTAAAAGGGGAGATACATTTCTTAAATAGTTTATCTTTTTGGAAACTGTTATATAATTCTCAGTTACATTAATCACATAGGACCTCTGACCAAATATTGGACTTTAAAAGCTTGAAATTGTATTTTAAATTTACTCTGGATTTTAAGCTTGGTGATGAAACTGTCGTTAAGCTGCCATTGAATTCTTAAGAGGTTATGTTAAATTCTTAAGAGGTTTAGTTGCGTTCCTTGTGAGCATGTTCTTTAAAATTGTTAATGTGTTTGATGTTGTTCAAACTGCTGCTTGCTTGAGGTCAAGTTAATTGTGTTCTGCTGAGAAGCTCCAAGGAGTTATGTGTGAAGTTAGTGTAGCACATTCTGTATTTTGTTGAGTAAGTGTATTACTTATTGCATTTGAACGCAGCTCAGTCAACCGGTCCCACCCTTCCATCCTGCTGCCCATTACTGCCACAGTCCTCGGCTTTTGTGGAAGACATCTACCTTCAAGCACCTGCTAGTTGAGCTTTTTCAGGTTTTCTGCAGCTTTCCCCTAAGTTAAACAAATTTGTAAACTTTCGTGTGTATCAATACACTATTCTTTTCACGTTGGGCATGGGTCCTACACACCTCAGTAAATTTCTAGACTGAATTTTGCTTGTCTGCCACCGGCTCTACCTGCTATTGAGCCTATAGGGTCTTTCCGTTTGATAATACCACAAATTATTACATCCATTTATTTGTATGAATTGATTTATTCCATATATGAATCACTGATATTGCAGCCAAAGGATGCTGTATTATTCCGCTTTCTGAAGTGCACAATGTCACATTTCTGAACATTTCACTTTTTGCACGAGCGATGTTCTGAACCGCAAAATACGAATAAATGTTCTGTGCCCTCTCTTATTGAATTTGTGGATAACTTGGATATATCTTACATAAACATGACCAAAGCGTGCTGTATGAAAATAGCTGAAAATACGTAATCTTCCGCTATCTTAGTTTCTCATGACAAGCTCGCTGCAGACGTTAACAATGCACACTTCAAGAATGCAAAGACGGTGGCTGATGTTATGTTGCCATGTGTTAAAGAATGCGTACACGGAAAAGTAAAGCTTCGCCCATGTCTGAAGCGGGGCTTGTATACACAGCCCTCCCGTTTACGTCACAGATCAGAAGCTATGGAGGTAATGTTTCTTTTTATGCATTTTGTGGACCATTGGCGCGACGATCCGAAAATAGGTGATGTGGAATGTATTAGCTAAGAAGCAGAGAAGTAATTATTTAGTTACTAGCACGTGTTTGGTGACATGATACGTAAGGCAAAGGGTTGTTAGCTAACTGGGCCGAGATCTCTAGAAGTGGGGTAAACAGTATTCGCAAGGCTCCATACAGATCAGGTGCTTCGCTTAATTCAGTCAACTATCTCCTTTTAGATATCAATCTCTCAAATACTACTACACGAATACATACAACGCAGACGTACGCCGTTTCACGGTTTAGTTGCGTTCCTTGTGAGCCTGTTCTTTACAACTGTTAATGTGTTTGGTTTTGTTTAACCTGCTACTTGCTTGAGGTCACCTTCGGGAGGTGAATGAATATATATTTGGTGCAGAAGCGTCCGAACACGGTTTACCACGTGTCACATACGAACACTGCAGAATTGTAAATAATGTGAGGGAAATTAAGATCAGTATTAGGCGGAACATGGAAACACCTGTACGATTTGAAAGTCAAATGTTAGTAGTTAAATTACTATAGTTATATACTTGTCACCAAATGTTATTATCTTTCATATAATATTCTGTACACATTCCACTTCAAGAGAAAAGAAGTTCAGGTAATTAATTGCCAACTTTGTTGCAGCAGATCTACTAATTGTTATACAATTATTTACAGTTTGTAAAGCCAATAGTTCAGTGAATAATGAGGTTGGACATCAAATGAACAAATACAGTATTCAATGTACGAAACCACTCAATGTTTTGTAGCAAAAGAACAAGACCTGATATTACGTTCGTCGTGCGTCGTGTCTATTCGGTACCGTTAATGTCCATGCTATGTTGAGCGTTTCCTCCTGACCGAATCGCAAACGACAATTCAGGTCCAGCTTTCTCATAACCTTACGATTTTCGAAACAATTCAGTATTGCAACCGCTGAAGAACGAAGTCAAAGTCCTGTAGACTGAGACTTGTCGATAAGTAGCTTTTCCCTGTCAGTTAAATTAAAAATTGTTTCATTTAGACTAAAGTAAATATAGCGTGTTTTGAATGAGTACTCCCGTCATTACTAAGGTTAAAGAAACGTATATTATTAACATTCACATTACACTCAACTGTCTCTCATACACGGGGCGTGCATTTCCGTTAGTACCAGCACCTGATAACAGTTAGAAACTAAATATGTATTGCCTGCTCTGTCTGTTCCATCGTAATTTCCGTAAGCATGTTCTAGTGAAAATAACCATCCGTAATTTCCACACACGTATTCGTTCTCAGCCACAGCAGTTTTATTGGTTTCTTAGTGTGCTTCTGTGTAACTCCGTCTGCCCAAATATCGCATAGTAATTTAGCAGTAACATTCCACAGGCAAGTGTCAAATCATTCTTTTGTTGCTGACAACCGTGTGCGGAATCTAGTGGAGGTAAAGAAACATGTAGCAGAAGTACATAATGAAGATGACTTCTTTGAAATGTTCCGTTTCAGAGGTAAAATTTATGACGTTTATCTAGACACTTCAGACGAAAGAATGTCGACTACTGTTGACTACATAGTTATTTTTGTTTCTTCAATGTCTAGAAACACCTATCTCCAAACGAATTCAGTAAAACCGAATTTCCAGTTACAGTGGATTTTTTAAATCAGTCGCCGCTGAAGCCGTTATGTTCGTTAATGAACGTTAAGTTCGATTCTTTTGAAGTTCCGCATTTTCATTGTATTCTGTAGATAAAAAAATTCGCTTGTGTTGGTCGATTTACGACTCATCAGAACGTAAATTAATGAACATAACTATGAAACTTTTTAACACAAAGACCACTACTACCGCCCACGGCTCTAATATCACTGCGATGGCAATCTACTGGAAGTTCTGAACACACCATGAGTTTTCGTGCAGAAGGAAGGAAAGACTTGCTATTGTCACGAAAAAAGTAGTAAAACACATTATTTACGACTAATCACTTCTCACTTAAAGGCACTACTTTTACAAATGTTACCAGCAACACTATACGACATGGAAGCATAGTTCCTTAGTTAAAAGTTAATGCAGTCGGAAATTGCTTACTGTATTATCTCCCCAGATGTACCGACTCCAAAACTCACCATTACATATTACATATTAATCTTTACAAACATCAATTTTCAACAATGAATTCCGGGTCTAGCAATAAACCTCAGTTTTACGTAGTTTTTTATTTTATGTGTTATGTTTCGTAGGACCAAACTGAGGAGCAAGTCCCTGCGGTCATCGAAAGTTTGAGTATATGAAATTACAGCAGAAGAATAATAACATATAAATTAAATGCATTTGAATTCTATGCAGACGACAAGCCATATCTTTAAATAAACGTAGTCAACAACGTAACAAAGGAAATAGATGAAACTTCCTGGCAGAATTAAATTGTGTGCCCGACCGAGCATCTGCCGGAAATGTTTCATATCAGCGCACACTCCGCTGCAGAGTGAAAATCTCATTCTGGAAACACCCCCAGGCTGTGGCTAAGCCATGTCTCCGCAGTGTCCTTTCTTTCAGGAGAGCTAGTTCTGCAAGGTTAGCAGGAGAGCTTCTGTAAAGTTTGGAAGGTAGGAGACGAGATACTGGTAGAAGTAAAGCTGTGAGCAACGGGCGTGGGTCGTGCTTCGGTAGCTCAGATGGTAGAGCACTTACCCGCAAAAGGCAAAGGTCCCGAGTCCGAGTCATGGTCGGACACACAGTTTTAATCTGCCAGGAAGTTGCATATCAGCGCACACTCCGCTGCAGAGTGAAAATCTCATTCTGGAAACACCCCCAGGCTGTGGCTAAGCCATGTCTCCGCAGTATCCTTTCTTGCAGGAGTGCTAGTTCTGCAAGGTTCGCAGGAGAGCTTCTGTGAAGTTTGGAAGGTAGGAGACGAGATACTGACAGAAGTAAAGCGGTGAGGACGGGGCGTGGGTCGTGCTTCGGTAGCTCAGTTGGCAGAGCACTTGTCCGCGAAAGACAAAAGTCCCGAGTTCGAGTCTCGGTCGGGCACACAGTTTTAATCTGCCAGGAAGTTTCATATCAGCGCACACCCCGCTGCAGAGTGAAAATCTCATTCTGGAAACACCCCCAGGCTGTGGCTAAGCCATGTCTCCGCAGTATCCTTTCTTTCAGGAGTGCTAGTTCTGCAAGTTTCGCAGGAGAGATTCTGTAAAATTTGGGAGGTAGGAGACGAGATACTGGCAGAAGTAAAGCTGTGAGGACCGGGCGTGAGTCGTGCTTCGGTAGCTCGGATGGTAGAGCACTTGCCCGCGAAAGGCAACGGTCCCTAGTTCGAGTATCGGTCGGGCACACAGTTTTAATCTGCCAGGAAGTTTCATATCAGCGCACACTCCGCTGCAGAGTGAAAATCTCATTTTGGAAAGGAAATAGATTATTTTTTTAATTTTTCCAGGTGATGCTCGACAGAATAGAAGGAGCGAGCCGTGAGGAAATTCTTCAGTTTGGACTTGTGGATTACTGCTAAGATTTTTGAATTCTAGTTGCAACATACAGTAAATGGCTGCAGCAGAAGCAGAATACTACATGCCTTTCTACGCAAGAGTCAAAGGGGTGCGTTCCAAATTAAAATTGGATTTCAGTCTAGTGTTAACTGAGTGAAAGCTGCTAACTGATTGGAATAAGCTGATGTTTTAACAACAAAAGATATTAAAAAAGTATTGAGCGACGAGTGTCCGAATTATAAAACTACTGAACAGGGGTCGACAAGAGCTTCCCGAACTTACATGACCTATTGCTCTAACCGCCCGTTCCTGAGCCAAAAATACACTTTTCGAATCAGAAGAGCTACCTCAAAAAATAATACCATACGTCATAAGCGACTGAAATAAGCAGAATAGGTCATTTTTCGTGTTGAAATATCACTTATTAGAGATACTCCTCTAATGGTGAGTAAAGCGTCATTTCATTCTTGAGCAACATCTTGACATGAGCTTTCCACGTCACTTGATATCTACTCGAACGCCTAGGAATTTGAACCGTTGAGTCTCACTAATCATGTGCCCACTATGTACAATAAAAATGTCAGTTTTTGTTGAATTGTGTGTTAGAAATTGTAAAAACTGAGTCTTATTTCTACACTGTATGAAATAATGACTTGAACGCCGTTATTTGATACTGAGTCAATATCACATACAACATCAATCACTACCAAGCTGGTGTCGTTATCAAATAGAAACATTTTAGAATCATCTGTAACGCTAGAGGGCATATCATTTATATAAATCATATAAATAAGAAACAGTAACTGCCCTAGTACCGATCCCAGTGGTACCCTGCCCCCCCCCCCCCCCCCCACCAACCAACCACGTAATTGTACCCCATTTGCTGTGCACATCGTAGCCATTCTTAATCCTGCGGAAAACAACATTCTGCAGTCTGTCACTAAAGCATGAGATGAACCATTTGTGGGCTACTCCTCTCATTCCGTAATGGTCGAATTTAGTCAGTAATACACTCCTGGAAATGGAAAAAAGAACACATTGACACCGGTGTGTCAGACCCACCATACTTGCTCCGGACACTGCGAGAGGGCTGTACAAGCAATGATCACACGCACGGCACAGCGGACACACCAGGAACCGCGGTGTTGGCCGTCGAATGGCGCTAGCTGCGCAGCATTTGTGCACCGCCGCCGTCAGTGTCAGCCAGTTTGCCGTGGCATACGGAGCTCCATCGCAATCTTTAACACTGGCAGCATGCCGCGACAGCGTGGACGTGAACCGTATGTGCAGTTGACGGACTTTGAGCGAGGGCGTATAGTGGGCATGCGGGAGGCCGGGTGGACGTACCGCCGAATTGCTCAACACGTGGGGCGTGAGGTCTCCACAGTACATCGATGTTGTCGCCAGTGGTCGGCGGAAGGTGCACGTGCCCGTCGACCTGGGACCGGACCGCAGCGACGCACGGATGCACGCCAAGACCGTAGGATCCTACGCAGTGCCGTAGGGGACCGCACCGCCACTTCCCAGCAAATTAGGGACACTGTTGCTCCTGGGGTATCGGTGAGGACCATTCGCAACCGTCTCCATGAAGCTGGGCTACGATCCCGCACACCGTTAGGCCGTCTTCCGCTCACGCCCCAACATCGTGCAGCCCGCCTCCAGTGGTGTCGCGACAGGCGTGAATGGAGGGACGAATGGAGACGTGTCGTCTTCAGCGATGAGAGTCGCTTCTGCCTTGGTGCCAATGATGGTCGTATGCGTGTTTGGCGCCGTGCAGGTGAGCGCCACAATCAGGACTGCATACGACCGAGGCACACAGGGCCAACACCCGGCATCATGGTGTAGGGAGCGATCTCCTACACTGGCCGTACACCACTGGTGATCGTCGAGGGGACACTGAATAGTGCACGGTACATCCAAACCGTCATCGAACCCATCGTTCTACCATTCCTAGACCGGCAAGGGAACTTGCTGTTCCAACAGGACAATGCACGTCCGCATGTATCCCGTGCCACCCAACGTGCTCTAGAAGGTGTAAGTCAACTACCCTGGCCAGCAAGATCTCCGGATCTGTCCCCCATTGAGCGTGTTTGGGACTGGATGAAGCGTCGTCTCACGCGGTCTGCACGTCCAGCACGAACGCTGGTCCAACTGAGGCGCCAGGTGGAAATGGCATGGCAAGCCGTTCCACAGGACTACATCCAGCATCTCTACGATCGTCTCCATGGGAGAATAGCAGCCTGCATTGCTGCGAAAGGTGGATATACACTGTACTAGTGCCGACATTGTGCATGCTCTGTTGCCTGTGTCTATGTGGCTGTGGTTCTGTCAGTGTGATCATGTGATGTATCTGACCCCAGGAATGTGTCAATAAAGTTTCCCCTTCCTGGGACAATGAATTCACGGTGTTCTTATTTCAATTTCCAGGAGTGTATTTAACCTTAATTAAATCAAAAAAGAGCCTACCATTCTCAATCTTTTATATAATTCGTCCTGAGCCTCAGAGAGAAAAGAGAATACAGTATTTTCAGTTGTTAAACCAAACTCTACATTTGACAGCAAATTATGTGAATTGAAATGATCAGTTAGCCTTGTACGTGAAGCCTTTCCAGTAACAAAGTAAAGTTGAGTAGTGAACACCGATGGAATAGAAATATGTATACAATCTTCTGCAATATCCATTTCTCCTTTTTTATAACGTATACTGAGTGCTTTAGTCGGTCATAAAACTGATCATTGTGAAAGGAAAAGTTACAGAGATGGCTAAGTACTGACATAATGTATTCAGAGCAGTACTATAATATTAGTATTCTGCTACATACCCCGTTACAACCACGAGAGTTTCTCGTTTTTAGTGATTTATTGACTTAATCTCCTCTTGTCAGTAACTTGGAGGAGTATTTCAGATAACATTAGCGTAAATGTATTTTCTAGGAGAATTGTATAATTCCCTGTAGAAACTAAGCTCCTGGTTAGTTCACCTGCTCCAACGAGAAAGTGATTATTAAATACCACATATATATCTTATGAGTAACTGAAACATTTCCACTAACCACTGACTTTATATGCTCAACCTGGGGCTGCTGACCAGACACAACCTTCATGACTGACCATATGGTTTTAATTTCACCCAGAGAACTAGATATTCTATTTGTGTAGCACACACTTTTTGTTTTCATAACAACATCGTCAAACACCTTACAATACTGTTAGTGAAGGGCTACTACAGTTCTGTTGTACTGCTTCTAACAATTTGATATAGTTCTCACTTTGTTCTACAAAATTTTCTTATCCCCATAATCAGTCACCTATGCTGCCTGTTGGTGCCTGTACCTTGTTTTGAACGTTCTGATTGAAAGCAACTTTCAAAGAGCATATCAAATATGTTGAAGAATGAATTACATTTATCGTCTAGGTTATCACCAGTATAAACATCCTGGCAGTCTCGTTCCTTGATGAGGTTTAAAAAGGTCTCTACTGAAACTGGATTTGCGTCTGTCTACAGATTGTATTTATAAGTAACATATGATTGAAGACAAAATCTTTCTAGTGTTAAAATTTATGCATCGTGGTCTGAACGACCATTTACCTTCCGATTAAGAAGAATGCGAACTTAAAGTACTAGCAAGAAGAAAAAATAAATACATCCCACGTAATATTTAAATCGTTGCATCTAAATATAGAAAACCCTGAGAATAAAATATTATTCCTTCAACATTTGTCTCAATTTTAATAATGTAGATGTATTACTCATAGCACATGGGGATATTTGACATGAGATGACTTACTTATGTAGAATACAATTCGTTTTTGTGATAGCTTATCTTTATCTCATCTGAGGCTTACTTCAATATACAGTTGTCTTCTATCTTCACTACCCCGTATCACTTTCGGAATACATATATTACTTTTAACAGTGACACAGTTTCCATTGTTTGTCGGTAGATCAATGAGATATACTGGGAACAGAAATTCGTCTTGATATTCTGCAACAATTACTTTATTCGCTAATTGTTTGATGCTTCGGCCACCGTATGGTCACGACGAACTGTGGTTATTAGCCGACAACAGACATTTTGAAGTAGCCACTTATAGCTCTACTCCATATTTATGTAAGAAAGTGTATAAGAAAGTGAAATAGTGCAGTTGAATCATTCATTATAACGTGTTTGAGATCGTAGAATATATTTGATTTTACTTAATTTTCATCGATTCCGTTTTAGTTTGATAACAACGATAACCAATAGCGAGATTACAGGTCAGGTCAGCATCATATTACATGCAGTGCAGTAAACCATGCTGTTCCCATGGTTTACATACTGCTGCAAGTAACTATTCACCGATAAACAGAAAATAATAACACACTAATGTGGGAAATTTGCTTATAGGTGCTTAAACAGACACTCCAGTTCGACTTACAGACACATACTAACTACGTGTCCGCATCCGTCAGATTCAGCACGAACATGTGAAATGAGTACGATACAACTGACGTTCGACTGAAATCTCGGATGAAATGTAGCGCGAACTTACACATCATACTGCGCTACTAACCAATATGTTGCAGCACCCTTTATTTTACATACACAGTCATTGGCTTCGTCAGTTCACAACTAAATTATCATGTTTCAATCTAACCTTAACCGCGAGCCCCTCTACAGATGCGTCTCTCATCACATCTAAAAGGACCGTACTCAGCTACTTATTTTAGCGATTCACTATTCAGCAGACGAAAATGAGTCTCTGATACTCCGTCAATGGTATAACCAAGTAGACGAAAGGCAGTTTCGTCTTCATGTAGAGATAACATACTTGCTATTCCAGCAATCTAGCGGTTCATTTCGAAGATGTTACGTGATATGGTGACAACTGATTCTTTACAAAGAATCAGTACGTCGCTGTTTTTGTAAGGGCCCTCATCGTATTAGTCTCAGAAAGCTACTGTTATACTCAAGTCTCTACTTGTTCACACTGAAGAAAGAGATCAATAGTTCTCATGGTTGTAATTACGTTGACCTCTGTCTTGCACTTAGGGCTATTCAGATTTTGTGATTACGGTTGACCAGTTTTAAGTTTCACGGTTTGATTCGAATAGGTCATGAGCATGGTTGAACACGCCCGATCACCCGTTCCAGGCAGAACTAGTATCATTCATTTTCTTAGGTAAGTTTGACCTAATGCTAATTCTGCAAATGCTATTTTTCAGGCCACAACTTTTTTTTATTCAAATGGTAACGTTCGCCGATATTTACAACGTCTCTGTCTACACTTCAGGCGCGTGCGTTCTGTTCAAATAAATTCTTTGTTTTAAACATTACCATTCCTTTAATTTTCATTTAAACCCTAAACATTACGAGGTTTTTTAGTATAGCCGTTCCAAGGAGACCACTTACAGCAAAGAAACGTAGCAAAGTATTGGTAGCTAAAGCTAAGTGTTAGTGATACGTTTGCACTTCGTGTTTTATTTAACATAATTAATTGAGTTGTGATAGAAACAACAAAATTTTGTGCACTTATTTAAATAAGAAAACATAAAACATTAGCAAGTCGCTCCTTATAGCTCGTTAGTAAAGTACTTTGGGTCCTGAGCTTGAGTAAACAAATAGCTTACACTTGCAGTATAATCAAAACAGTCTTTTAACAGAAACAATACGATGAACACATGATCAACACATAGTTCCCTTATTTTGTAATATCAAATATTGAAACTGAGCATCAGAATAATTACAAACAAACTGAAAATTGAAGGGTTATCATGCTAAATGAGCTGAACGCCATATCTGCATAAACTGTGTTTTCTACTTCGTTATGTGGTATGTGAAGAACGGTCTTACTTACTAAATGGACGAGTTGGCCATACTGTACATAAGATGATAGACTTCCGTTTGTTCCTGTTGTTTTGTAACCTTTCTCTTGTGTGTCTTCGTTGCTGGTGTAATGGATAGTGAAAACAATAGAATAATTCAGCAAGTATAAATAAAAGAAAACTGGCAGCTATCAAGGAAAGCGTGAGCAAAGCTGACGAAGAGTTTTGTGCGCGATACTGTAATGAACGCCACAGCAACAGCTCGCATTAAGCAATCATTTAAAGTTGTTCAGATGAGTGACAGTCGTTCTATGGACTAACAGTAAGCAGCTGATACGATCATTAACATAAGTTCTGTTTCATGGATTAAAGCCACCAAGCCTGGTGTAATTCCTATAAAAAGGCTGTTTGGTGACATTGATGGATACTAAACGCTAAGAGTGATGAAAAGTGAATATTTTAAAACGGTCGCATTCAGTGAGGCCATTGGTGGAAAAAAATTGTCTTAAGTGAAGAGATCTTAAAAGTAAGGTGCACAAACAGTTTTACAGTGACGTAGAGATGGAAATATTAGAAAACTTGTTTGCATTTCAGTGCAAATTAATTTAGAAAACTCAGTGTTTAGATGTTATTCTTGGATCATATGAAGTGATAACTTGCTTTCCGTAAAATTAATGTGCTTTTGTTAATGTCGAGTTACTGTATATTTATCTTAGTCCATATTTATGTGCTTACTCCGAGTAACCTAGACGTACTGTACTTTACTCAGCCTCTTTAGCATGATAACCATTCAGTTACGTATCATAGTTTTAGATATTAAGAACAGTAGCATCCGTTTAGGAAGGATATCGATGGTTTCGGGTTAGGATCCCACACAGTATTGCTAGAGGGTGGCTGTCATTACATATACACCCATTTCCATTACAGTTGCGGACTGGTTACAAAACAGTCTACCATGACTCGCACATCGAGCGTAGATGAAAGTTAACAGCCACTCAGATGTTTATCTAAAACAGTTCAGTATGAGGTGCAAGACACAACAACAAGTGATCACTATCAATCTACATCAATTTATCAATCATTCACTACCGCCAGTTTCGTCTAACTACACTCCTGGAAATGGAAAAAAGAACACATTGACACCGGTGTGTCAGACCCACCATACTTGCTCCGGACACTGCGAGAGGGCTGTACAAGCAATGATCACACGTACGGCACAGAGGACACACCAGGAACCGCGGTGTTGGCCGTCGAACGGCGCTAGCTGCGCAGCATTTGTGCACCGCCGCCGTCAGTGTCAGCCAGTTTCCCGTGGCATACGGAGCTCCATCGCAGTCTTTAACACTGGTAGCATGCCGCGACAGCGTGGACGTGAACCGTATGTGCAGTTGACGGACTTTGAGCGAGGGCGTATAGTGGGCATGCGGGAGGCCGGGTGGACGTACCGCCGAATTGCTCAACACATGGGGCGTGAGGTCTCCACAGTACATCGATGTTGTCGCCAGTGGTCGGCGGAAGGTGCACGTGCCCGTTGACCTGGGACCGGACCGCAGCGACGCACGGATGCACGCCAAGACCGTAGGATCCTACGCAGTGCCGTAGGGGACCGCACCGCCACTTTCCAGCAAATTAGGGACACTGTTGCTCCTGGGGTATCGGCGAGGACCATTCGCAACCGTCTCCATGAAGCTGGGCTACGGTCCCGCACACCGTTAGGCCGTCTTCCGCTCACGCCCCAACATCGTGCAGCCCGCCTCCAGTGGTGTCGCGACAGGCGTGAATGGAGGGACGAATGGAGACGTGTCGTCTTCAGCGATGAGAGTCGCTTCTGCCTTGGTGCCAATGATGCTCGTATGCGTGTTTGGCGCCGTGCAGGTGAGCGCCACAATCAGGACTGCATACGACCGAGGCACACAGGGCCAACACCCGGCATCATGGTGTGGGGAGCGATCTCCTACACTGTCCGTACACCACTGGTGATCGTCGAGGGGACACTGAATAGTGCATGGTACATCCAAACCGTCATCGAACCCATCGTTCTACCATTCCTAGACCGGCAAGGGAACTTGCTGTTCCAACAGGACAATGCACGTCCGCATGTATGCCGTGCCACCCAACGTGCTCTAGAAGGTGTAAGTCAACTACCCTGGCCAGCAAGATCTCCGGATCTGTCCCCCATTGAGCATGTTTGGGACTGGATGAAGCGTCGTCTCACGCGGTTTGCACGTCCAGCACGAACGCTGGTCCAACTGAGGCGCCAGGTGGAAATGGCATGGCAAGCCGTTCCACAGGACTACATCCAGCATCTCTACGATCGTCTCCATGGGAGAATAGCAGCCTGCATTTCAGCGAAAGGTGGATATACACTGTACTAGTGCCGACATTGTGCATGCTCTGTTGCCTGTGTCTATGTGCCTGTGGTTCTGTCAGTGTGATCATGTGATGTATCTGACCCCAGGAATGTGCCAATAAAGTTTCCCCTTCCTGGGACAATGAATTCACGGTGTTCTTATTTCAATTTCCAGGAGTGTAGCTCACTACGACAGTTCCCGGCGGTCTAAAACAGTTCACTGTCGATAAACGAGAGAATTGGTTAAACATCAGCCTACGGAACCTGATGGAATCACTGTCCTTCTCGACAAATCCTCATCATATTTACTAGTGGGTTTCGCCGTGTCGAAAATATCCGAAATCAGAGCCACATATTCACTTTCAACACAAGTGAATCACACGTTACAAAACCATATTAACTCTGCCCAAAGGCCATGGAGCTCGCTCCGCTGGTGTCAGCCGTTGCCTCTTGCACTCCGCTGTCAACAAACCAGAAATTCAGCTCGCAGCAAACTCCACGCCAAGACCCAGAGCCGCAAGATCTCACTCTTCTCGCCAGAGAGCTGCACACGCAAGTCTGGCCAGCGACTCATCGAAACGGATTGTTGATAACTTGATGCCGAAACCAAAAGCATAGCACTCTTTACACAGAGCCGCCTGTGTAAAAGTATGGTCTAGTGCAGCATTAGCTGCGCCTCAGGTGGTTAGCGGCTCATGGCGGCTTGGGTAATCGGTTACCTTGAGAAGTCTTTCAAACACGGACATTGCGCGCATTGTCACTTTACAATAAAACGTATTATTAGCACGGAAATCTGCGCACCGTTTCGACGTCCACCTCAGCAACATTCACAGATAAAGAAAAAAAGACAGTAACGTCTCATAATGTAACAGAGTGAGTGCTGCCTTGTCAGAGGGGTAGGAAAGATGTCGAATGCTGCCTGCCAAAGGACAATTCCAAAATCTTTGACTTGGCTGATCCACTGAACAGTTTTTACAATATTGGTGTGCTGCTCGGGATTCCAGCCAAACAGAAACGCCGGCAGTAGTGTGTGTGCCTAGTATGACAACAAAAGGGTCCTCCTACCAAAAGAAATGGCACCCCATACTGATTATCGCCCTGTATGACGGGAAAAAGTTAGGTTGGTATCCCACTGACGTCGGAGGTGCCTCCAGACACGTCTTCGGCCTGTAATCTCATTGACTGAAGTGAAAATTGTCTTCAGTGATGGTTCCATTTCTAGTGAGTTCCGATGCCCAACGATGACGTATCTAAAGACTCTCTGGCAGCGGTGGGATAGCAAACTGAAAGTTGCCCGCCATATGGTCCGACAGCCAGAAGTAATGGTCTGGGGTGTCATATCGTTTCATAAGGGGACCCCATCGATTGGTATGCTCGGCACCCTCGCAGAAAAGTAGTAAGTCTATGTTATTATGCGCCCCATTTTGTTTCCCTTCATGATAAGTCATCTTGTTCTTCATTTTAGCAGGATAGTGCCAACCTGCTTACGGCGAGAGTGTCTACTGCTTGGCTTCGTGCTCCCCAAACCCTATCTTTTCCATAAGGTCGACGGATCTCTCCCAAATGAGAACTTTTGAGGGTCCCACCATCAGTTTTGGAATTCTGACGATCTTCCGCGCCTTTAGGACCTAATCTGGCATGATAACCGACAGGAGGACTTCCAACAACTCTTTGAATCAATTCCAAGACGAAAAACTGTTTGCATAAGGGGCAGCGGTGGACCAGACTTTATCCTTGTTCAGTTTGTGCAGCTCTTTCTCTCGAATAAATCACCCAGTTTTCCTTTAAATGTAATCATTTGTCTATCTATACATGTACGTCACATCTACCGATATCCGTCCCACTTTCATAGTTCTTTCGTGGTGCGCCGTTTTATTTTTCTTTTTTTCTATTCATTATTTACTACTCTTTTTTTAGTGTCTTTTATGTTTTCATAACATGTCGAAATCAACTTATATTCACTATGTTTTCATTGATTACTTGTATAGTACACTGAGGAGCCAAAGAAACAGGTATACGTGTCTAATATCGTGTAGGGCAACCCGCGAGCACTTAGGAGTGCCACTACATGACGTGGCATGGACTCGACTAATGACTGAAATAGTGCTGGAGGGAACTGACATCATGAATCCTGCAGGGCTGTCTATAAATTCGTAAGAGTGCGAGGGGGTGGAGAAGTCTTCTGAATAGCACGTTGCAAGACATCCCAGATAAGCTCAATAATGTTCATGTCTGGAGAGTTTGGTGGCCAACAGAAGTGTTTAAACTTAGAAGAGTATTCTAGGACCCACACTGTAGCGTCGCATTGTCGGGCTGTAACTGACCAAGTCCGTCGGAATACACAATGGACATGAATGGATACATGTTATCAGACAGGATTCTTACGTATGTCTCACCTGTCAGAGTCGTATCTAAACGTATCAGGGGTGTCATATCACTCCAAATGCTCACGCCTCACGCCATTACAGAGCCTCCACCAGCTTAAACAGTGCCCTGCTGACTTGCAGGGTCCATGGATTGTTGAGGTTGTCTCCACATCCGTACACTTCTATCCGCTTAATACAATTTCAAACGAGACTCGTTCGACAAGGCAACATCTTTCCAGTCATCAGCAGTCCAACGTCGGCGTTTATGAGTCCAGGAGAGACGTAAAGCTTTGTGTCGTGCAGTCAACAACAGTACGCGAGTGGGTCATTTGCTCCGAAAGCCTATATCGATTTTCCTTGAATGGTTCGCACGCTGACACTTGTTGATGGCCCAGCACTGAAATCTGCAGCAATTTACTGAAGGGTTCCAATTATGTCACGTTGAACGATTCTCTTCAGTCGTCGTTGGTCCCGTTCTTGCAGCAGCGATATCGGAGATTTGATATTTTACCGGATTCCTGATATTCACGGTGCACTCCTGAAATGGTCGTACGGGAAAATCCCCATTTCATCGATACCTTGGAGATTCTGTGTCCCATCACTCGTGCCCCGACTATAACACAACGTTCATTCTCACTTAAATCTTGATAACCTGCTGTTGTAGCATCAGTAAACGATCTAACAACTTCGCCGGACACTTGTTGTCTTATATATGCGTTGCCAGCAGCAGCTCCGTATTCTGACTGTTTACATAATTCTGTATTTCAAAACGTAAGCCTTAAAAATTTTCTTTGACGCTTCAGTGTAAATCTGATGCGTAAACAATAGATGAATTCGAAATGATGTTGGTGGTCAAGAATTAAGAATTTACCCTTGGAGAAGAATAATCTGATCACGATAGTACGACCACGAGGAAAGGACCTAGGATCTTAATCGTTGCGTAAAACAGAGACGGAATTGACAGGATGCGTTCTACATTTTTTATTGGACTCGATACCCGCCTGTCGCGTGTCGTTTGATAAAATAGACAATATTCGTTGTTATATCTGTCGACAATGCAGGAGGATGGTGTAGGTTATCTTCTATCATAAAGAATCCCAACAATTAGTAATAAAATATTTATTAAATGTAAAGAAATACTCAACTTCGATGATGCTGCTTCTAGCGAAATGTCCAGCAGTTAGACGTCTGAAATTATAAATATCTATAATATTAAAGTCCTGTCATTGTGTCTCTCAGTGATGCCTACGGATCCCAAGTGTCGGAGACGAGGGACGAACACTGCATCTTGAAGACACGGCGGGAACTGGAGACTGTACACGACTCGGCGCACTGACGAGAACTGTCCACCGTATCTCAGGGCTCTGGTATTTAACGAGGCGTCGACTTCTCGCTGTCCACGCACGTGATGCCCATAGGTTGGCAGCTGCGGCGACTGTCGAATCTCGGTATAGTTCGTATTGACAACCCATACAACTGCTGCGCTATACGTGTTTCGAGTGCGGCTTATCGATTGTGGTGTGGTACTCTCTAAGGTCGTAAGTACCGTCACCACGATATCTCTCTTAAAGGTCATTAAAACTAAATAACAACTATTATTTTTGTCTTTGCATTAAGACTTTATTTTCTCTTATTGCCGCTAAAAGATGTAGACCATTTTCATTTTACATGCCGAATGGTGTTTAGTATGCGAAGTGAACTACTTAGATTGATTATTCAGTCTGAAAGTGTGGGAGGTAATGAAGGCAAGATACAGCGACAGAAGGAGAAAGAATCGTGTGTCCGGCGTAAATAGGTACTGCGCAATCAACGTATAATTACAATGAAGCTGTTACTGCAGCAAACAGCATTGGTAGGTATCAGTGAGTTCAAAGTTAAAGCAATTAGTACTTTGTAGAATCGACTGTCGAATGTTTGATAGTGTTCACGCTTCTTAATTATATTTACGCTTCAGACACTCGCTTTCTAAAATTCCAACACGTTTTCTCGGTCCGCTGAACTACCTGCTTAGTGTAGGGTGTTTAATGATGTAATTAGTTCATAGAAAGATCAGTTGATATGAACAGTGTTCGATACAAGGTTTTTTTTTTCCTTTTGAAACAGAGGTACCGGCGTTTAGTTTTCGTATACGCTTCATAATGGTGTACTACGTAACGATTGTGTGGACTTACAAAATGGGTGGTTTGTTCAGATTTAACTGGTTGGAAGTCAGTGACATTAGTACTGTTATTCATTTGCTATAAAAGTATTGATAATTATTATTATCACCTACTGACTTGAAAACGCGTTTTAAAATAAATGTGTGTAAGTGACCGTTCCCAGTCTCTTAAACTCTTAGATAGATTTCAACCAAACGTGGTACACATCTGTGTTGCTGTCAGGCAACAATAGCTGTGTGGTACGGAACAACTACTTACTAGATCTCAGAAGATATGAGATCATAAACAATGAGACGCACGAAAAATTACTGCCTCAAGCGTGTCGTTTACATTTATTGCCTTTGTAGCTGTTAACTCGATTCGCAATCATTGTCGCACACTGTATTTACATTGGCGTTCAATGTACCTACAAAATTATGTCAAGGTACCACACATCGCTCAGAAGATATGACATGATAAACGTTGATATGCCTAAAATCCGGTCAGGTGGTATAAGACGTTTACGTTCATACGTTCATTATTTCTTTGCTACTAACCTCGTTTGTAAGATATTTCGCAGACAGTATCTACATATAACGCTGAGTGTACCTACACAAATATATATAATACATAACGTGTTGATGGAATGATAGAAAACAGATAGCCAAAACAAAAAGATAATGAATTATCGGCTGACAGGAAAGAGAGACAAGTTTATGGACGATAGAGACCAGAACATGTGCCTATAACACCTAATTCATGGAAGTAGATGATGATGGTGCATTGTTTGGGGACAAAGAATTACTTAAAGCAGTTGCTGTATCTGTCACCTAGGCTGGAAGTGGTCATTAATTATAAATTAAATAAATGTCTATAGTGAATGAACTTTATGTAATGTTTTACTATATAAGTATTTTTGATTGTTTCCCCTTTAAATACTGTTGAGGTAGAAAGAGACTGGTTGGGGAATTACTAGTTCACCACGATTTCTGAGTAGGTGGTAATGAGACACATGTCTGAAATGGCAAATGGCACATCGACTTTTTTTCTGATTTCCCTCCAAGGGTACACCAGTCTACATTGGCTAAAATAGATACTCCACTTTCATGAGGCAGAGGAACGTGCTGGGGCATGTGCTGCAATTGGAGCCAGCTTCCTCGATACTGGTTTCCTGCACAATTCCCGGAGAACATTCTTGCATCATATGTGAAACACGCTGCACCGTTGTCAATAAAACGTCCATTCCACAGAGACGGCTCCAGGAGAATTCCGACCACAGAGACCGCTGTTCGCCATCCAGCAACCAGATAAAGAGTGCTGCGCAGCCCCCTAGCTAGGTCAGTGGAATGAATCAGTGCAGTCCCTGTGGCCGGCGGCGGGCGGCCACAAGCGGCTTAGCCCCGCAGGAAGAGCGCCGCGCCGCTCCCGCTGTCTGTGGTGCGGGTAGCCTAGCGGCAGGCGGCTGGCGGGGGTACGGGCGCGCCGCCAGACCGCGGCTCAGCCAGTAGCCGGTAGCTGGCAGCTGGCAACCGCCCGGCGCAAGACTCTGCCGTAGAGGCGGCGTTCGCTCCCGGTAAATGTTCCCTTCCAAACCGTTTGTTCCCACTGTATGGCGGAGTATTTGCACAACCCTCTATACCGTAACGCCACAGTCACTTATTCTTTTAACACGGCTGACAACCGTTTCTAATTACATTGTAATAGTGACAGCCAGCACTGGCGAACTAACACATTATGACCATTTGCTTCAACCAATATGTTGCGCTCTCCTGTGTCTCACTTGGCAGCTTCCCCTACCACCGACTAATGTAATTATGCCTCATGCCTTGCTCACTGTCTCTCCCGCCGGGGGTTCGAGTCCTCCCTCGGGCATGGGTGTGTGAATTGTTCTTAGAATAGGTTAGTTCAATTCCAGTGTAAGTCTAGGGACCGATGACCTAACCTGTTTGGTCTCTTAGGAATTCACACACATTTGAACATTTGAACTTGCTCACTCACTGAAATATTTCTTCGTTGATGTTAGTTTATGGACTAAAACTAAAGAGGACTAGGATCAAACTGAATGTATGAAGGAGGTGAATGGAACCTTACTTTCATCTAATTACAGGTATTTTCTGTGTGAAATGCCTTAGTACATGATGCCCCTTTCATATTTTGCATACCAACTAGATGCCTCTTCTCAAAGGCCTCTTCTCGAGCATATTTTACACCTCCTTGGTCTTTTCATTGTCGCGCTTGGCAAAAATCGGCAAAAGCCTGGTTAGAAGACGAGTCCATTTTGCTGTTAGAAGTGGATATACAGTTGATGACCCTTGCTGCTGAGGGAAATCGTCAACTGTTCGAGACTAATCATGAGCTCCAAATTCCTGTATTCGCCGATTTATTTTTTTCTGAAGAACATTTGCATTGAAGCAGGAAACGTCCAACAAATGGTGAATATATTTGGGTAACATATATTTTTTTTTAAGTTCAAAAAATGGCTCTGATCTCTATGGGACTTAACTTCTGAGGTCATCAGTCCCCTAGAATTTAGAACTACTTAAACCTAACTAACCTAAGGACATCACACACACCCATGCCCGTGGCAGGATTCGAACCTGCGAACGTAGCAGTCGTGCGCTTCCTGACTGTAGCGCCTAGAACCGCTCGGCCATTCCGGCCGGCTTTTTTTAAGTTATTTGGTACTTCCGCGACTGTGAATTGATCGTATCCACGCGTCCCATTTTCTTCTTGTAATCCCTGACAACACTTGCCTTTTAATCGATGCCATTCTTTGACTGTACTTGATATGCATCTTCATGGAAAGTGCTAATCATCATTACATCTGTCCTATTCTTCCATTTAATCTAGTTGTTCCTATATGTCTCTAAATGTTAGGCCTTCTTCAGTTTTTCAGTTTTCATAATGTCAGGAAACTCCTTTCTGTTTCGCCGTATTGTGCTGACAACATAGGGGTTCTTATTCTTTAGTCAACCAAATGTTGAGTGCTGTACCAGCTGTCGAGATAAACAAAATAACCGTTTCCTCGCAAATCATGAACATGCTCCAAAGCAGTAGAATGACTGCTAGAACATCTGTCCTCACATTTATGCAAAAATGAAAATCGTTATAACAGCCAAGAGTACGTTATCTTGACTCACAAGAAGTATTGACTAGTAGCATTATTACACCCGCCGGCTTAAAGCTCATCAGTCTTATTAGGCACAAGCCCACATAATGCTGTAGACGGATATAACCGTCGAACCCACTGAGTACGAGCAGACCAAGGACACATATATCCGTCCATCAACTTAAGCGGTTAATAACCTATCGCTACGCATGCGAAAGGCAAAGTAAAACCGATACCGCGTGGCGAGGGTTGGAAAAGCCCTTCGTCAACTTCACCAGATATATCGCACTTGAGGTCTACACATAGATCAGGAGCTTCCCTGAACTTACGGAATAGTGATTTACAGGCGCGATGCTAGCGTCTGAGAGTGTCCAAGCTGTGTTCCATGTAGAGTTCCCAACCGTCCAGTTTTCTGCGTCTTCTCCCGTTATACAAAGTACTGTCCAGCATCCCGGCTAATGGAACCCGGAACACACTTTTATCCCAACTTGTGCCGATTTCGCGAATCATGTGAAGTAAGAGAAACAATGATTTGGAAATTTCCTCCTCCAGCCGCTATTTGCTGAGCTGATAAAAGCACATACACATACGGCAGTAGTTTCGAGTACACAAGGTATAAAACAGCAGTGCAATTGCAGAGATGTCATTTGTATTCAGGTGATTCATGTGAGAAGGTTTCCTACGTGATTATTGCAGCACGACGGGAATTAACTCACTTCGAACGCGAAATGGTGCATGGAGCTAGGCGCATGAGACATTCTATTTTGGAAATCAGTATTCCGGGATTCACAGAGTCAAATTTCAGTCGTTACCTATCACCACGGACAAAGCAGTGGCCAACGGCCTTCACTTAACGACTGAGAGCAGCGGCGTTTGCGTAGAATTTTCAGTGTTAAAAGACAAGCAACACTGCTGTAAATAACCGCAGAAATCAGTGTTGGTTGTGCCCTGTGGCAGCGGTACATCTTCTTACAGATCTGGTATTCTGAATGAATACCCTGTAGACAGTAGCTGTAAGACGTGCTAGTAGAACCTATGGACCTACCAGATAGCCAACTACAATTATAGCTCACATGTTAATCTTAGCCGGCCGAAGTGGCAGTGCGGTTAAAGGCGCTGCAGTCTGGAACCGCAAGACCGCTACGGTCGCAGGTTCGAATCCTGCCTCGGGCATGGATGTTTGTGATGTCCTTAGGTTAGTTAGGTTTAACTAGTTCTAAGTTCTAGGGGACTAATGACCTCAGCAGTTGAGTCCCATAGTGCTCAGAGCCATTTGAACCATTTTGTTAATCTTAAACTGATGGCTATGTCTAACCTGTACTGTAGCATAAGGATTGCGATAGGCCCACAGGTGTTGGTTGTGCAAATGTGTTAATCAATCTCTTCCAAACGTTGCCTTCTGTGTAAACAAAACTGAAGGGACAAAAACGAACTGGCAGATCGTGCAACAAACCACTGGTAAAAGTTCTCCAAAGTAGGTGATAGGTAGGCGTAAGACACAGCAAGCGTTGAAGACAATAGAGATACATAGGTTTCTCCTGACGTATCCTCCTTACTGAACTTGGAGATGAATGACATGCCAGGACCGCTTCTCTTGCGTTCAAAATTGGATCTTCTGAAGGTATGTTTGGTACGAGTCGTCGGCTTCGACCAATGACGCAATGTATGCTGTGACCTCACGTTGGTTTGGTACGTATTTTGAATTACATTTCTGTGTACCGCTACATTCTATCGATCGTAATCCCGTTGGTTTATAGACAAAGTAATCTGTAAATTTTTTATGTCCATCAGAAACGATAGTCTGTTTTGTAGTTCTTCATTTGTTACTAGTCCAGCGAAATTTGGAGGAAGTTGTTGGTCCATTTTCTATGCCTGATTTCGAAGATGATCTGGATAATCGTAGTGGTAGGGAACCTGAAATTCCTGGTGTTCATTTTACCGTTGTCAAATTGGCGGACGAACTCAAGAAGTCAATGAGTATTGTAAATTTTGTCATAGGTTACAACCTGACTGCTAATTATTGTAGATGCAGTGATTCTGGTGCAACGTGACGATAAACAGTATCAAATGTTGGAGACGGCTGTCTTCTGTCTGGAAACGCCGGCTGTAAACAACTGTGAAGCCTTGTGTCCATTACCACAGGGCAGCCTTATGTAAAAGGCATGTTTGGCTTCTTACAAAATGAATATTGCGCCCTGCATGATCGGAGTACTTTCAGTTAATACTATATTTGTTTAGTACATGTGCGAAATGGTAACTTTGGAGACAGACGAATAACGAATGTAAGCAAATCTCCCTGGAAAAATAGCACCATAGGAATACAATGAGTGAAACGTATGTGCAGGTATGTGTGTTGTACGTGGAAAGCCGTTGAACGTCGAGTTTGAGTAATAGCTCGAAAACGAAGGATTTTCGCACATATGTTTATATACGCTTTCCTCTTGTTTTGGTGTAAGGATTCTGCCCCAAAGCCTATAAAAGTGCTGAAAGATTGTGTGACACTTCAGTAGTTAAGTCATCACGTAATACAACCTCCAAGATAGACAGTTTCGGTCTGTATATAGTATTCGTTTCAGCTGCCCGTTAGTGAATAAATTTCTTTTGGAAGAGAACCTCTTTCAAGTGGAATACAAATTATCTGGTTTCATTAAGTTAATTGGAGAAGATGATTATGCAACTCGCATAGGGAGCACAAAAAGTTTTGCCAGGACTGTAGCTCACGTTGTTATGTAGGACCATTAGAGAACTGGCAGTAAGAACTACTGCTGGAGGAAGACGAGTCGCAGTCGCGCGATAAACGTTGCAGTCGACAAATGGAGCCTTAATCGGCTTATTCCAGACCGTCGCAGTGGGCGACGTAGAACAATTCGTTGGTGCTATAACGAGGTGTTTCGAAGCACAACTTTACGCCGCCCTTCGTCTCCTTGAAATCGACACCCTCTTTTAAGGGGGAAGTTATTTATTACCAACACCTTTTCAAATTGAAATTCTCACTCAGATTCTACCATCTGGTCATAAACCACATACTCCTGCTTTCTATGTACACTGTGTTCAATTTAGTACACTAATATCGTACTACAATTCGGATGACGTTTTAAAGAGCTTCCGTATCTAGGTATAAGTAATTTAGTAACTAAAGTGTTAATGGTGCCGCCTGGGGTGGCCCAGCGGTTCTAGGCGCTACAGTCTGGAGCCGCGCGACCTCTACGGTTGCAGGTTCGAATCCTGCCTCGGGCATGGATGTGAGTGATGTCCTTAGGTTAGTTAGGTTTAAGTAGTTCTAAGTTCTAGGGGACTGATGACCTCAGCAGTTAAATCCCATAGTGCTCAGAGCCATTTTTTTGTTAATGGTGTTCAATTTTTACGGACAAATGTAGCATATTATTAATGTGAAGACGGAATACTCTTTTTCTCTTTATCCAGTAGTGGTATACCCATCCGCTTCCTTTAATCCGCTTCAGTTACTGCAGTAACTAGTGGTTTAGAGCACTAGTATGGCATTAGAAAGTTGATAAAAATGTAATTACCAGTGTGAGGTGTCGTGTGTTATAAAGAAACACACATTATTTAGAATATTTGTTATTGTACGCAGTCTGCCGTTTTAAGTCTTTCACAAAGGCAGTGAAAGGACAAAGATTATTTGCTACGAATAGTTTTACTGTCCATCAAAATATTCGCTTTTTGAAGTTGTACACTTCCGCCAGCTTTGGGAACGGTTCAGGAAACCCCATTTTTTTCTTTTGTTTTTCCTACTCTGATGTTGACACCTCGTAGGTATAGCACCGAAAAGATGCAACAGCTTCTGTACGAAACTTGCTTCTTAATCGCTCACAAGGCATTTACTGACTGACGTTGGTAATAAAAGAAAAAATGTCGACAAGGGATAAATCTGATGTATACAAAAGGCGAGACGACTGTTCAACGTTAATTAAAGCAGTCAATTGCTTCGCATGCAGCGTGACATGTTTCTCCTAATTCGTGGAAAATAGATTATTCCATACCATTTAGCAATGAGTGTCATTATTGGTAGAAGCTGTTGAATGATTTTGTTGAGTCTATTCTTGGTAGTGCATTGCGAACGAACCCCTTTTGATAGTTTCCCTTTATCTCGGAAGACTGCTGAAACAGTTCACTGCTAATTCTTTACCGGCTAGAACGAATGTATACCTCTTACACTGCTGTTATTATGTTGTGTAAGACTGTCCTCACTCGCATTTTCTGAGCATTTCCTTACACCACTTGATAGGTGCCTGTTTCTGAGCTTCGTTCAATTTGTGTTAGGTCCATCGGGAGCAGATCTTGTCCACAGATGGTCCGAATATACTACTGCCTTTGATATGCCTGAAATTCTACTATCGTGATGGACACTGAAACAGCATTTACCGATTTTAACCGACCGCCAAGAAATTCAGTGACGATCGAAGCACGGGTTGACGAAATTCTGCAAACCGACGGTACACAGTCTGTCATTAGTGTGGTTGATTACCATAAGTTACACGAAGCGACCAGAAAAATTTCGTTCACTTTTAACTTTCCCTGATCGTCACAAACAAAAAAGAAAAAAAATCATCCATCGTAACCCTTCACTATATATTTCCATGTTTTCACAACACATTTCCTTCAAAAGCTCATTGCAAATTCACTGCGACTAATTTCTGGAGAGTCGTTGTTTTAACAATAACAAATGAGAAAGTTTGCAGCATGACTGTCCGGTTTCAAGAACTCCGTCTAGTGATGGATGATATTACTTAAGGGGTCACCTTCATACAGTGTGTTTCCAAAAACAGCGACTACACAATCTCGTACCCTATTTCAAACCATCAAAACTGGCAAATACAATTTATCCAAAGAAACATATTTGTATCCAACGAAAAATTCTTGTTTCTGTAATAAATAGGATAAAAGTAGGGAGATCGAAACGCTAGAAAATTGTAGGGTAACTCAGGAAGATCTGTGAAGGATTCATTCTTGAAGCAGGGACCGACGGTTGACTTTCTTCGTAAACAAAATGTAGTGTAACGTAATACACACAATCAGGCCGAGAGACACACTATTTGTCTTCCCTGGGTCTTTCATTCTAAAAAAGCAGTCGTCTTTGCAGAAAAAATTGTAGGCTATGATCTCGTATATTTTTGCAAAACAAATTCTTCTTGTCTTACTTTTCTAACACAAACACTTTTCACATTATTAGCGAAAGTATCTTTAATTGAAATCTGAATATGCAACATATTTTACGATAACAGTTTTGAGTGTAAATTTTTGATGCCGTTACTAAAAGCAACAGTAGCTGCATTATATGCCTCCACACACGCTATGACAATAACATCAAAGAAATGATAATGAATTCACGAAATATTTCAGTCCTGCATATTGAATTTTTTTTTTTTTTAATGTTATTTCAAGTTATCTGAAGCCCGAAAAATTGTTACATATGGGAAGCCATCTATGAAGCCATCTAATCAGTTAATGTTCTACCGGAAATAGTCAACTAGCCTCCTGTTTCATGTGTTAGGTCCTCTACCATGTTGCGAATGTCAGACTTGATATATCCTTGGTTTCGTTCATCATCATAACATTTTGGGAAAATCTGGAACTGAGTCATTGATAATTTAATTTATGAAACATTGCAGAAATTACATATGTAATCGTGAATGACACAGTAGCGACTTTCCAAACACATCGAATGTGATAAATGAAATTAAGGAAATATGAAGTCAGACAGTCGCAACAGGGTGAAGAACACAACGCATAAATCAGAAGACCACGATGACAACATTAAACATAGTTAATTAGTGTGCTTAGAACGTTAACTAGTAAGATAGATTTTCATTTGAAACAATTTTTGAAGGTAATCGGAAAATTAGAAGAACATTGTTACATTATTTAAATTACTGATATTTCCCTTTCACTTGGGAAACCACATGGAAACCTTTAGGCTAACGTTTGTAGACTCATTATGTCCAACGGTCAACTTCCATCATTCATCGATTCCATACGGGATTTCCAATATGGTTATACAGCACTGTAAAAAATAGGATTTGTACACCCATAAAATGGTTTGATTAATTTTCGCTTGGAACTGCTATCATACAACATCTCGTCTTTCCAGACTTCAGTTAAATGAGCTGAAACATATTCGACCAAGGAAAAGATATAGAAATGTTTTGTAAAAGCAGAAGAAATTCTAGTATATCGTCATTATTTTTATATTACGCGACTTATAATCGATCATTCTAATACAATTTCATCTAAGATCTAACGAACTCATAAAAAGTTTTGCAACAAATTTCAAGTACCAGACTGATATTCATTGGCAGAAGCCTAAAGCAATGTAATTCCCCCACAATAGATATAATACAAATCACGAGACATTTCGGTTCTTGAGTGTTGTTGATCAGTCTGGGGCTCTCAGTATGTAACACGGTGCCACGACACGCTATGTTCTGTGTAACAGTGTATAGGGGTGCCGCAGAAATCATATTTGTTGTATGTACTTTTATTTATGTAGCCGCATATAAGTATGATCTCCCTTTGTTTGCTGATTATTGGGGTGAATACGTGTTACTAACATCTAGGAAGTTTTCCAGTATTGAAGACAACGTAAGATAACAGCCTCAGAAAGTTGTTTATTTTTCGTTGGTATGGCGTCAACCACAGAAATAATTTGTGCTTAACGCATGAGATATTATACAAATTCAGAATTTTATTATGTTAATCTCTTTTTGGTCTGTGGTGGATTTAACATTGATACTTCATTTCTCTGTTTCTTTTTAATGGCATCTGAATTTCGTAAGTATTTCGATCTGCAGATATTTCCATAGCACTGCGACAACTAGCAGTAATATGTAACGTTTTTCTCACATACCTCGTAAATTTAGGAAAATACAAATACTTCGCTTGTTTGCTTTTTTATGTACTCCACAACAAATTGGCAACTTCCTACATCAAGAACGAAATTTTCACTCTGCAGCGGAGTGTGCGCTGATATGAAAGTTCCTGGCAGATTAAAACTGTGTGCCGGACCAGGACTCAAGCTCGGGACCTTTACCTAGAGCGGGCAAGTGCTCTACCATCTTAACTACCCAAGCATGACTCACGCTCCGTCCCCACAGCTGCCAGAAAGTTTCCTACAGCAAATTCTTCGTACACTGTAATACCGGTGATGATATGGCGATGACGAATACAATCTTCCAATGTGTGTTCACCGCGATGTCGCCAAAAACGGATACGACCATCATGATGCTGTAAACAGAACCTGGATTCATCCGAAAAAATGACGTTTTGCCATTCGTGCACCCAGGTTCGTCGTTGAGTACACCATCGCAGGCGCTCCTGTCTGTGATGCAGCGTCAAGGGTAACCGCAGCCACGGTCTCCGAGCTGATAGTCCATGCTGCTGCAAACGTCGTCGAAGTGTTCGTGCAGATGGTTGTTGTCTTGCAAACGTCCCCATCTGTTGACTCAGGGATCGAGACGTGGCTGAACGATCCGTTACAGGCATGCGGATAAGATGACTATCATTTCGACTGCTGGTGATATGAGGCCGCTGGGATCCAGCACGGCGTTCCGTATTACCCTCCTGAACCCACCGATTCCATATTCTGCTAACAGTCATTGGATCTCGACCAACGCGAGCAGCAATGTCGTGATACGATAAACCGCAATCGCCATAGGCTACAATCCGACCTTTATCAACGTCGTAAACGTGATGGTACGCATTTCTCCTCCTTACACGAGGCATCACAACAACGTTTTACCAGGCAACGCCGGTCAACTGCTGTTTGTGTATGAGAAATCAGCTGGAAACTTTCCTCATGCCAGCACATTGTAGGTGTCGCCACCGGCGCCAATCTTGTGTGAATGGTCTGAAAGGCTAATCATTTGCATATCACAGCTTCTTCTTCCTGTCGGTTAAATTTCGCGTCTGTAGCGCGTCATCTTCGTGGTGCAGCAATTTTAATGTCCAGTAGTGTACATAAATTGAAGTGGCGATAAATTATATTTTTGTATTACTCCCTTTTTAATCTGAAGACATCGTTCTTGGTATCTTCTCCCTCTTGGTTCTTGTACATATTGTACTGTATTGTACTCGTCTTCCCCTATTATTTTTCACATTACACAATATTTTCTACTGCCGAATTTTTTTTTATGTGTTGACATATCGTATGAATATGCCTCAGATTTCCTAAATATTGCTTCCTTTATTGAGTGAAACATCAAATCTGCTTCTCTGGCACCTTTACCTTTCTTACAACCAAAATGATCATCACGTAACTGCCCTTATTATCCTGTCTCTTCTCCTTGTCAGTGTTTGCCACATATTCCTTTCCTCTACGATTCTACGCAGAAGCTCCTCACTCCTTACCTCAGCAGTCTGCCTAATTTTGAGCATTAGTCCGTAGCACCACAAATGCTTCGATTTTCTTCTGTTTGGTTTTCCAACAGTCCATGTTTCACTTTCATACAATACTGTGATCCAGGCGTACATTCTCAGAAATTTCTTCCTCGAATTAAGGCCTATGTTTGATACCAGTAGACGTCTCTTGCCCAGAAATACCCTCTTCCCCAGTGCTAATCTGCTTCTCATGACGCCCTTGCTCTGTCCATCATTGGTTATTTTGCTACCTAAGTAGCAGAATTCCTTAAGTTCATCTACTTCGTGACTATCAATCCTGAGTTAAGTTTCTCGCTGTTCTCATTTTTGCTACTTCTCATTACTTTCATCTTATTTAGATTTACTCTTAGTCCATATATGTTCTCATTAGACTGTTCATTCCGTTTAGAAAACCACGTAATTCTTCTTCACTTTCAAGCAGGATAGCAATGTCATCGGCGAATCGTATCACGGATGTCGTATCACCTTCACTTCTGAAACTTAATTTTATTTCTATCATTACTTCTTCGATGTACACATTCAACAGAAAGGCGAAAGACAACATCACTGTCTTACATCCTTTTTAATCCGAAAACATCGTTCTTGGTCGTCCTGTCTCATTTTTTCCTCTTGGTTCTTGTACATATTGTATATTACACGTTTCTCCCTATACATTAGCCCTATTTTTCTCAAACTTCTGAACATCTTACACCATTTTACATTGTCGAACGCTTTCGTAGGTCGACAAATCCTATGATCATCTAAATAGACTCTTCTTTCTTCTACTACCACTTAAGAGAAATCTTCCCCTCATAGAGGGCTTCAGTGTATTCCCTCCAACTATCTGTTTACTCCTCTGCATTTAACAGTGAGATTCCCATTGCACACTTACTGCTACCATCCTTGCTTTTACTCTCACTGAAGGTTGTTTTGATTTTCCTTTATAATGAATCAGTCCTCCCGAGATTCATTTCTTTTTCTATTTCTTCACATTTTTCATGCAGCCATTTCATCGTAGCTTCCCAGCACTTATTATTTATTTTAGTCCTTAGCGACTGTATTTCTGTATTCGTGAATTTCCATAAACATTTTTGTACTTCCTTGATTCATCGATCAGCTGAAGTAATTCTTCTGATACCCATGATCTCTTCACAATTATCTTCCTTGTACCTATGTTTTTTTTCCGACTTCTGTGATTGCCCTTTTCAGAGACGTCTATTTCTCTTCAGCTGTACTGCCTATTGTGCTATTCCTTATGTGCTTAGCGCTAGAGAACTTCAAGCGTATCTCATCATTCCTTAGGACTTCCGTATCGCACTTGTTTCCGTATTGATTCTTCCGGACTAATCTCTTAAACTTCAGTCTGCTCTTCATCACTAGTGCATTGTGATCTTAGTCTACATCTACTCCTAGGTAAGCCTTATAACAATTTCCAATTTCGGAATTTCTATGTGACCGCGATGTACTCTAACTGAAATCTTCCCATATCACCCGGCCTTTTCCAAGCGTACCTACTGCTCATGTGATTCTTGAACAGAGTATTCTCTATTAATAGCTGAAATTTATTTTCCTTCTCTCTCACTTCTTGTCGCGAGCCCATTTTCTCGTGTAATCTTTTCTTCTACTCGTTTCCCTACAACTGCAATCCAGTCCACCATGACTATTATATTTTCATCTCTCCTTACGTACGTTATTATCCTTTCAGAATCCTCATATACTTTCTCTGTCTCTTCATCTTCAGTTTGTGACGTCGGCATGTACGCCTGAACTATCGTTGTCGGTGTTAGTTTGCTGTCGATTCTGATCAGAACATCCCGACCACTGAATTGTTTAGAGTAACAAACTTTCTGCCCTACCTTCCCACTTATAATGAATCCTACCCGGTTTTACCATTTTCTACTGCCGTTGATATTGCCCTATACTCATCTGCCCAGAAATCGTCTTCCTCTTTCGATATCACTTCACTGACCGCTATTATACCTAGACTGAGCCTTTGCATTTCTCTTTTCAGATTTGCTAGCTTCCCCATCACGCTCAAGTTTACGACGTTCCACACCTCGACTCGTAGAACGTTAGCCCTTCATTGGTTGTTCAATCTTTATCTCATGGTCACCTCCTCTTGGCAGTCTATTCTCGGAGATCCGAATGGCTGAATGTTCCTGAAGCTTTTGCCGATGGACAGATCATCATGACATTGCAGTCCTGCAAAATACGTCCGATCGTGTTAGAAATGATCACTGCGTAAGGCAAAAAAGCCGTAAACTTTGATGCCACCTCAGTATTATCATCACTCATTGGTCGATAGCGCAACGCACGTCTAATCTGTCTTTGACTACTATAACCATTCTGGTATTTTCGAGATGCACTAACTCAGCTGACAAACTCTCAGAGTCTGAGATGACATGGGTCCTGTGAACCAAGATACGAAGTACCCTTTCACGTTGAGCCAGATGGTGGGAACTCTCAGCCTGCAGATACAAGTCAGCGTGGGCCGACCTATAAACGGCGTGTCCCAACATACCATCCACCTCCTTCTTACCAACACATCTAGAAGGAGAAGACAGCCATCATTTCCAACCTTCATCGTGAAACGAATATTTGGGTGGATTGAACTCAGGTGTTCTAAAAATTCTCACCGCCGTGATACTACACAGCAAAAGTGTCTTCCACATGTCTGCAAATACACGCAGGTTTCACAGCCGCCGATTGCAAGGCACATTCCTCGAAATCTTCAATAAACAAAATGGCAATATTGGGTGACAACGTGCTTCCTGTTGGTTGCAACTCCGCCTTTCTATTCATAGTACTGGTCACTGAAAAAAATATTTGGAAGTCAACATATGCTGAAATAGGTTCGTTCATTCAGCACAAAACGTAACCTCAAGCAAGGGTAACGAATCAGACAGAGGAACACAAGAGAACCACATCAAAACCTACCAGGATATCAGAGACATTCAAACGCATTCCCTCTAATCGACGTAGGAAGTTCACCGAGTTATGAATGTGGTGTTCACACAGATCTACTATAGGCCTCAACAGAAATAGAGTAGATAGGTGTTTTGCTACACGATATGTCAGAGTGTCGATATTACTTACAATCGGACGAAGAGGAACCCCCTCCTTGTGGTGCTGCGGGAGCCCATGTAACCTAGGGGAACAGCACAGTAAGAATTGAGACTCTTTATGGTCTTCTGCAATAAGGAACTTCTTTTCAGGAGGCTGTTGCTCTTTCTCTGTAAACTTTTTGTGTGTGCACCACCGTTCCTGCGATACGCTCAATTAGACAGTAAACACTACATCTTTAGAATGTAATTCTGCTTGTCCAAAGTAATGGTAGCAGCACTGACTTTACCCACAGCTAAAAAAAAAAGAAGAAAAGAAGAAAACAATGTCAGGGTCAACTTTGACTCTGACTGAACGTGAAGCAGCCCTCTCAGCCACTGTGATGTTACTCCTGGGTCGACGTGCCCCAGTCAGTAGGTGACATGCTTCCCTCCTAGCTCCTTTGCAACACCAGGAGGTAGTTGAAAAACAGCCTGTTCAGCAGAAATGATAAAATCAACCACTGGCAAAGTCTTGCGAGTCGGTGCAAAATTTAAATCTTTCCCTAACACGGATAAAGCTCCGCCTTGAAAAGATTTCTCTGTGACATTTCTTACACAGAACGTGGAGGGATATAGTATTAGACTTGTTGTTATCAGTGTAGAGAGTTGGAGGTAAAGTTTTACGTAGGACGTTTGAGGGCTCTGTTGGCCAAACATAGCTTGGAGGTGCCTCCTAGCTCGCGGGAATGGTGAGCCCTTTTCTGTAACTGGCACTTTCCGCCTCGATAGCTGAGTGGTCAGGGTGACGGATTGCAGTCCTACGGGCCCGGATTCGATTCCCGGCTGGGTCGGGGATATTCTCCATTCAGGGACTGGGTGTTGTGTTCTCTTTATCATCATTTCATCCCCATCCGGCGCGCAGGTCGCCCAATGTGGCGTCCAATGTAATAAGACCTGCACCAAGGCAGCCGGACCTGCCCTGTAAGGGCCTGCCGTCCAATGACGCCAAACGCTCATTTCCATTTGTAACAGGCAATAATTGTGATCGTAACTGAGGTGTGAGCCTCTGCATCCTGGTTCCTTTCGAATGTATCTGGCATGGTTAATTGTGTACCCGAGATCACACCTACTATTATAATTCTTCTCTAAACTACTTGTCTAGCGTATTACCTATTCAACGCTCGGCTGCCTGGTTTCATTTACGAGCGTTTCGTTTTGTGTTTTTTGATTAGAACAGTGTTCAGTTGTCCTAACATTTGTGTGTGTTACAGGACAGATTAACCATTATTTAATACATTGATTAGTGAACTGAAGAGCGAACTCGGAAATGGTTCTCACCGTAAGCTTTCACTGTCAGCTTCAGTTGGTCATGGGGCTTTCATCGTTTCACTTTTGGTTGTTTAAGTATCTATTTTTGTAATACATCTGCATTACTTGTTATTACTTGCCTGTACAGTAAGTGTGTTGTGATTTTCTTGCTAGCCCTCTCTGCCTGCCGGGCCTGACAAATTGTTTTTGTATATTTGAACGGGTACTGCTATTATTTGCTTGTCTTTAACCCAATGATATTAAACGTTTTTCTTACTTTGGCGTTCTATATTTCAATTGTGCATAATACCCGCCACAGGCCTTTATATTTATAATTTCCTACGGTTAATTCTGCTTAAGTAATTCTGCTTAAGTAAATCTCAGCACCACCATCTAGAAACAGCTTTTAGAATAAGCCTGGCTCAGCCATTTGCGGTTCCCTATATGTTCTAGGCAATTTGTGGTGAAGGTCTGACAAACTTTACGCCTTTTATCTGGTGTTTGCGATCGGCCATGGCTCCGTAAAGTTCACTCTGTTTATAAACCTGATAGCCTGCCAGCTCACGGAACCATCTTTGTACGTAAGCTTGAGTAGTTTTAAAATAATTTCTAAGGAGCAGAATATATTCTTAACCAGATTTCGTATTTATCCGAAATCAACATCTCCCATTGTAGCGCTTGGTTCCATCGCCGCCGACCGTTGACTCTGTTAGTCTGTGTCTGTCTTAAGTGTTACTACAGTTTTTTTAGTAATAAAAATTTGTTAACTTGATATTGATCTGTGTGGCTGTAATCTGGTCTTTAGGGGCGAGGCATCTTGTTTCTTAAAGAAATTTGTATGTAAAATTTAATTACTGGAAAAGGATTCGCAGTGGTAGACATTTATCATTAGGCCTTAAGCCGTTTGTGCAGCTGCTGTGTGTAGTTATTTGTTTAATCAACTGCAATCCTTTTCTTGCAATTGTCCGTTAACGATGAACGCATTATGGCAACTAATAATTCTTGCTCCAGCTAGTTAGTAGTTTAAATTGTTTTGGTAAGTAAAGCGCAGAGAGAGATTATTTTGAGTCCGCCAACGTGCTGCGACTTTTTTCTTATTTTTTAAAAAGAACCACCAATTTTACGAATTGTATTCAGTAACGTGGTGATCATTCGTTTTAACTGCATTATTTACTAATTATCACTGCTCCCACTATTAAGATGTGTATTTTACCAATTTTAAAGTGTTCAGTTGTTTTTTGATAATAAACTACTGTTTAAGTATGTATAACTTTGTTAATTCAGCACCTTATCACTCCCCAACCAGCTCCTACCGCCTCAGTAATGTTTTGATTTTCTGTCAGTATTAGCTATTATTAGCGCTTCTACGTTAAGTATAGAAGGAGTAATTTTCCTGCGAAACTGTCATATAGCGATAGATTGAGAGAACAAGAAGCTTTTTCACACTCCTTGCGAGCGACTTTAGCAACCATTAACTGCAGGCCGTCCGTCTCGACTGTACTGAAGGCGTAGAGGCACTGTTCCTTTAATAGCCCTCACAGCGCCAAAGTCATTATTTCTCCGGCGCTGGAGCACGGTTTGCTGCAAAAAAAGTAAGGTCCTTCGAAGAAAGTCTCTCTTGAGCACTCACAGCATCACTCCTTTAGGCAAATACTACATCTTTATTCACTGCGGGGCTCTTCTGTGTCCATCTGAGGAGAATCTCTACTTGAGCCGGGATTCTTTATGCTGCTTTCTCTCTCCCTCATTTATTTTCATTTCTCCCATTGCCCTTCTTTTCGTAAAATCCTTCGACCGTACTTTGTGTCGACTGTAGGATTGCCATGAGTCAGGCTGACGAATGAGCTTGAAATATTCTTTTGTAGGAACATCAATGTCGGGTCGGATGGCATGTACACTGGATGATTATTAACTAATAAAGGGAAAGTCGGAGAAGTCGAGATATGCTGTCGTGCACCACTCAGAATCGTCACACCCACGCTAAAATTCTATGAAGTTTTGAAAGCCTCGTGTTTTCATTCTCTGTTTTCTTTGAAAGCGTCTTGTACAAAACCGTCACCAACGAAAGGTAATTGTCTGACAATGACTGGCGCTCCTTCTGACGAAACGTCAGAAAGACCTCTAAATGACTGTCGATCGAAGATCTAGGTATGATCACCAACAGGTAACAAGTCAAGACGTGTCCGGGAAAGTCTCAACAATTGTATTCTACAAAGAAACTAACAATCTCGCTACTGAGAAAGCGGATGCCATTGGGCGTAATATTGTCAACACTTCCTAAAAATAATATGTTAATTTTGTAAAAAGCGTTAGGTAATGTTGTCTCAATAATACCCATACAAACTTTTACTAACTTCATTTGTTTACACGATTTGTTGGTATCACGAGGGAGAGAAGCATAGGCTTTGTCCTGAATTGTTCCGTTCGCCAGACCAATTTCTACAAATTGTAATGCGGAAGGCTTCCGACACAATATATTCTTTTCGTCTAATCAGTGCCGCTGGATAATCTCTGTTAAGACAAACCTTCCCTATTGTCATACGCCACCAGAACTTCTGTATTCATCTAAAACTTTCGAGGCATCGTACTGATAAAACAAATGTTCACACATTTAATTATGAATGTAGCTCGTGACGTTCGACATTAATTTTAGAAATTAATTGCGCCATAAACAGGTAGGCCCCACTTAGCCCAACCTCATTCAAGCTGCGAATGATTTAACGATTGAGTGATGTTAGACCGAATTGGGCTGACTTTCAACGTGCGAAGCTACTCTAGTCTATACAGCTGAACACCCACGACGCATTTCGTATAAGATTACATTTCATACGAATTATTTCAGAAATAACTCTTAATTCTTAAATTTGTAAACGATGTTACAATATTCCTTTCTTTCCGAAAACTATTCTTTGGTTATAGCCACCTTTATTCATTATGCTCATTATTTTCTGTTGTTATTAGTTATTTAGTTCCAGTACAGAAAAACCTGAATATCTTATTCCCTATTCTAATCTCTTCTATCACCTGCTTTAATTCGATTGCATTACTTTGTTTTGCTCCCCGCTGGGAAATACACTCAAGCGCTAAGGGAACTGGTATACGCACGCGTATTCAGATATAGATACATGTGAACAGGTAGAATACGATGCTGCCGTCTGAAACGCCTATAATGGACAACAAGTGTTTGGAGAATTTGGTAGATCGGTTACTGCTCTTATAACGACAGGTTATCAAAATTTTAGTGAGTTTGAACGAGGTGCTGCAGTCGGCGCACGAGCGATGGGACACACCATCTCCGAGGTAGCGATGAAGTGTGGGTATTCCCATATCACCATTTCAGGAGCGACTGAAGACGATCGTTCAACGTGACAGAAGTGCAACTCTTCCGCAGATTGCTGCAGATTTAAATGCTGAGCCGTTAAATAGGGTCAGCGTGCGAACCATTCAACGAAACATCAACAAAATGGGCTTTTGGGGCAGAAGGCACACTCGTGCAGCCTTGATGACTGCGACGACACAAAGCTTTACGCCTCGCCTGGGCCAGTCAAGACCAACATTGGACTGTTGACGACTGGAAACATGTTGCCTGGTCGGACGTGTCTCGTTTCAAATTGTATTGAGCGAATGGACGTGTTATGGTATGGAGACAACCTCACGAAGCCTTGGACCACGTGTGTCTTCAGAGGATTGTTCAAGCCGGTGGAGACTCTGCAATGGCGTGGTGTTGTGTAGTTGGAGTGATAGGGGACCCTGATACGTCTAGATACAACTCTGACAGGTTACACGTGCATAAGCATCCTGTCCGATCACCTGCATCCATTCATGTCCACAGTGTATTCCAAAGGACTTGGGCAATTCCAGCAGAACAATGCGACGCCCACACGTCCAAAATTGCTACAGAGTGGCTCCAGGAACACTCTTCTAATTTTATACGCTTCCGCTGGACACCAAACTCCTCGGACATGATCACTACTGTGCATATCTGGGACGCCTTGCAACATCGTATTCAGAATATATCTCCACCCCCACAAATCTTACGGATTTATGGACAGCTCTGCAGGTTCATGGTGTCAGTTCCCTCCAGTATTGCTTTATACATTAGACGAGTACGTGCCAAGTCGTGTTGCGGCGCTTCTGCGTGCTCGCGGGGGCCGTACATGATATTATGCAGGTGTACCAGTTTCTTTGCATCTTCAGTGTATATCACAAAATAAAAATACAAACCCCACCTGTAATTTTATACCAATTCAGCGTATGAGTCCATTCGGGTGTGTATTTTGGGACTGTAAATGTATTAATTATAGCACGTCTTCCACTCTGACCGATACAACTTGGATTGTAAAGGTGGTAGGATGAATACTAATGGTTATGGATATAGCGCACTGTACCCTTAAATACAAATGTTAAAATTTTTAAAACAATTGCAAATATCGATTAATGCTTTGATCGTATTTAAATAGTACGGTTAAAAAACGATGACTAGTAAGTTTCGACAATGAGAAACAACCATCCTCTGATCTGTAAAGAAGCAAAATACGAAAATCGGCTGAAAAACCTCTTTAGAAGTAATATTCAACTTGAAAATGTTTGAAGAAAGCACAAAATGTAAAGGTTAACTTACTGCCTGGTAAACATAGCCGTATTCAATGTCATAGGTAAAAAACCACCAAACATAAAAAATGAACGTGTATCACAGTCAATTTTACAGTGTCACACGATAAAAAACATTCTGCTTTTAATGTGACCTACCATGCACATATTAAATGCGATGTGAACATAAACTGGATATACCAGTAATAATCATGAAGCAGTGAATGCATTTTTGTAGAAAGCAACATGATTGAAAAATTTGCTGTTAATAGTAACAACAAACCTGAGAGAAGTTGTGTATCTGTAGGAAAAGACAAAAGCAAATAAATAGTGCTGTAATAGTGCCCTCATGTAAAATTTTTTGGTTCCAGGCTGGATGTGGAAAGGGTGGTATGATAGGTTGGTGGCCGGTATCCTCCCAATAGAACATAAAATGCTCATGGTGTTAAAATACATTTTAATACAGGAACCAGTAGAGTACTTAATTTCAGATATCATGTACCAATTCTTGAATCTCGTGTCCGTATCCTAACTATATACAATGACTAACGTTCCCTCGCAGCCAGCTAAGGTGCGAGGTGACGACTATCATTGTGGAAGACTAGGTCACAGTGCGAGGTATTTAGATGCAATGCGAACTGAGTCCCGATGTAGTGTACTGAGGTACTGAGCTTGAGCGAGTGAGACAGGTTTTATATACACAGGGTGGTCCATTGATCGTGACCGGGTCAAATATCTCCCGAAATAAGCGTCAATGGAAAAAGCTTCAAAGAACGAAACTTGTCTAGCTTGAAGAGGGAAACCAGATGGCGCTATGGCCCGCTGGACTGCACTGCCATAGGTCAGATGGATACCAACTGCGTTTTTTAAAAAATAGGAACCCCCGTTTTTTATTACATATTCGTGTAGTACGTAAAGAAACATGAATGTTTTAGTTGGACCACTTTTATCGCTTTGTGATAGATGACACTGAAATAGCCGCAAACATATGGCTCACAATTTTAGACTAACAGTTGGTAACAGGTAGGTTTTTTAAATTAAAATACAGAACGTAGGTACGTTTGAACATTAATTTCGGTTTGCTCCAATGTGATACATGTATGTACCTTTGTGAACTTATGATTTCTGAGAACGCATGCTGTTACAGCGTGATTACCTGTAAATACCACATTAATGCAATAAATGCTCAAAATGATGTCCGTCAACCTCAATGCATTTGGCAATACGTGTAACGACATTCCCCTAAACAGCGAGTAGTTCGCCTTCCCTAATGTTCGCACATGCATTGACAATGCGCTGAAGCATGTTGTCAGGCGTTGTCGGTGGATCACGATAGCAAATATCCTTCAACTTTCCCCACAGAAAGAAATCTGGCGACGTCAGAACCGGTGAACGTGTGGGCCATGGTATGGCGCTTCGACGACCAATCCACCTGTCATGAAATATGCTATTCAATACTGCTTCAACTGCACTCGAGCTATGTGTCGGACGTCCATCATGTTGGAAGTACATCGCCGTTCTGTCAGGCAGTGAAACATCTTGTAATAACATCGGTAGAAGATTACGTAAAAATCAGCGTACATTGCACCATTTAGGTTGCCATTGATAAAAAGAGGGCCAATATCCTTCCTCCCACAATGCCGCACCATACATTAACCCGCCAAAGACGCTGATGTACCTCTTTTCGCAGCCATCGTGGATTTTCCGTTGCCCAACAGTGCATATTATGCCGGTTTACGTTACCGCTGTTGGTGAATGACGCTTCATCACTAAATAGAACGCGTGCAAGAAATCTGTCATCGTCCAGTAATTTCTCATGTGCCCAGTGGCAGAACTGTACACGACGTTCAAAGTCGTCGCCATGCAATTTCTGGTGTATAGAAATATGGTACGGGTGCAATCGATGTTGATGTAGCATTCTCAACACCGACGATTCTGAGATTCCTGATTCTCACGCAATTTGTCTGCTACTGATGTGCGGATCAGCCGCGACAGCAGCTAAAACACCTACTTGGGCATCATCATTTGTTGCAGGTCGTGGCTGACGTTTCACATGTGGCTGAAAACTTCCTGTTTCCTTAAATAACGTAACTATCAGGCGAACGGTCCGAACACTTGAATGATGTCGTCCAGAATACATAGCACACGCCTGTTGGGCATTTTGACCACAGGAGCCATACCTCAACACGATATCGACCTTTTGCGGAATTGGTAAACGGTCCATTTTAACACGGGTAACGTATCACGAAGCAAATACCGTCCGCTCTGGCGGAATGTTACGTGATACCACGTACTTATAGGTATGTGACTATTACGGCGCCATCTGTCAGAAAGCGAAAAAAGTGGTCCAACTATAACATTCATATTTCTTTACGTACTACACGAATATTTAATAAAAAATGGGGGTTCATGTTCACAAAAGACGCAGTTGTTATCCGTTTGACCTATCGCAGCGCCATCTAGCGGGCCAACCATAGCGCCATCTGGTTTCCCCCTACAAGCTAGACGAGTTTCGTTCTTTGTAGTTTTTTCGTTTGATGCTTATTTTGTGAGATATTGGGCCCGGTCGCTATCAATTGACCTCCCTTTATATGCGCGCTGCCCAGGGGGAAGTTATCGGCGCGTAGCCTAGGGACGTGTGTAGGTCTTCTCTTGTCATAGGCGCCCTTAGCTTAGTTCAGTGCCTGCTCTACAACGATTCCCAGTGCCGACCGGTGCGCTGGCGAAGGCGTACACCAGCACCAATATCTTACCAAAAAAGTTTTCGTATACCAAATAATCGTAGAAATTATGAAATGATTGAAAGGGACAGCGCTACAAAGCAAATTTTTGAGATTATTTGGCACAGAAGTTTTGTTGTTAAGATAATAGTTTGTGTTTGTGTATTTCTACATTTGTACAGTCTGGCTCAGCTTTATTGTTGCTGTTAACACTAATTTCTAATTCATGTTGCTTACTACTCAGTCCCATGTCACTCCACTATGATTGTTACTAATACATGCAGCTTGTGTTCAACCAGCATTCAGTATGCGCAACGGTAGGTCTTATTAAAGGCATAAACGTTTCTGTCTCTGTAACACTTACCTTGAATATTACTTCGCAAAGAGGTTTTTCCAAGGCAGTTTTCCGTATTTTTCTTGTTTATAGATCTGGAGATGGTTATTGTCAGAGCATAGGGGAACGATGTGGGAGACCCTTACCGCCGTACTAGGCAAGGTCCTAATAGAGGTGGTTTACTGCTCACTTCCTCCGACAGTAATGAAGACGACACAACATACCCAGTCATCTTGGGGCAGGTGAAAATCCCTGACCCCACCGGGAATCGAACCCGGGAACCCGTGCTCGGGAAGCAAGAACGCTACCGCGAGCTGCGAGCGGATGTGGCTATTACTTACACTTGAAACTAGGTACGCATTATATTTTAATATTCTTACATAAGTGCGACATTGGTATTACTGTGAATCTTCAGGTTTTGGCGGCGCAAAGACTGTTCCATTAAGTTTCGGGTGTGCAGCCGCAACAAATCTCCTTGCTCTTCTAATATTTCGGCTGTATAACGTTCAGCCATCTTCAGAGTGAGAGGCAAGACTGCCGCTCCAGTTTTTTTTTTCTTTATTGTAATTTTAGCACCTCATACAGGCGGGCTGTCAGCAGCATCGTACGCCGCTCTTCAGCCTTAGGTGGTACAATCATATGACAAAGAGGCGACATAGACAATACAGTGAAAATGGCGGGCAAAAAAAGTAGAGACAAAAAACAATAAACATGAAGCCGTTCACGCTGGACGATAAAAACACTAACACTTGTTGACACGGCGCACAGAACACGGAGGCCGGCGCCGGCACATGTGAACAGTGGAGTTGTAACTGCGAAAGAACGTGAAACACAAAACGAAGCATACACACGAGACACTGATGGCGATGATCTCCGGCGCGCGAATGTTCACTATGTGTGTGCGAGTCCGGGGACCTGCCAAGAGAGGAGGAGGAGGAAGGGGAGTGGGAGAGCGAGAGGGGAGAGCAGAGATGCCACGGGCAGGGGAGATAGGGGGGAGGGAGGAAGGGGGAGGGGAAGCCCAGGGGAAGATGGGTGGAGGGAGGGGACGGGGGAAAAGGAAAGAGAAGGGAAGGGAAGAGAAGGGAGGGAGGGTGCCTAAAGGAAAGGACACCAGAAGTGGGGGTGGGGCAGGGTCAAAGTTGATAGGGGCAGACGGAGGGGAGGAGGACATCATCAGGGAGGGGGAGCTGGCGGAAGCCACCTTGGGAGAGGGTAAGGAGTGTGGAGAGATGGAGACTGGGTGGGACATGGGAATACAGGCGCAGCAGCGGGCGGGGGTGGGAGAGGATCGGGGAGACGAGCGGGTGAGGAGGATCAAGTTTATGGGAGGTGTACAGGATCCGTATCCTTTCAAGGAAAAGGAGGAGGTGGGGGAAGGGGATGAGATCGTACAGGATCCGCATAGGGGAGGGGAGACGGATGCGATAGGCTAGGCGGAGAGCATGGCGTTCAAGGATTTGGAGGGATTTGTATAAAGTAGGGGGTGCGAAGATCCAAGCTGGATGGGCATAACAAAGGATAGGGCAGATGAGGGATTTATAGGTGTGGAGAATGGTAGAGGGGTCCAGACCCCATGTACGGCCGGAGAGGAGCTTGAGGAGACTGAGTCGGAAGAGTGCCTTGGCTTGGATTGTCCGGAGATGGGGAGCCCAGGAGAGGCGACGGTCAAAGGTGACGCCAAGGTACTTAAGGGTGGAAGTGAGGGCGATAGGACGGCCATAGATGGTGATGTAGAAATCAAGGAGGCGGAAGGAAGGGGTGGTTTTGCCTACAATGATCGCCTGGGTTTTGGAGGGATTGACCTTGAGCAACCACTGGTTGCACCAAGTGGTGAACCGGACAAGATGGGATTGGAGAAGGTGTTGGGAGCGCTGTAGGGTGGGGGCAAGGGCAAGGAAGGTGGTGTCACCGGCAAACTGGAGAAGGTGGACGGGGGCTGACGGCGGCGGCATGTCCGCCGTGTACAAAAGGTACAGAAGGGGGGAGAGGACGGAGCCTTGGGGCACACTGGCAGAGGGGAAAAAGGTGTAGGAATCTGTGTTATGGACGGTGACATAGGAAGGACGGCGGGAGAGAAAGGAGCCGATCAAACGGACGTAGTTAATGGGAAGGGCGAAGGTTTGGAGCTTGAAGAGGAGACCGGAATGCCATATGCGGTCAGAAGCACGTTCGAGGTCCAGGGAGAGGAAGATTGCGGAGCGACAGGAATTAAGCTGTTCGGAAAGGAGATGAGTGAGGTGAAGGAAAAGGTCGTCGGAAGAGAAGGACGGCCGAAAGCCACACTGGGTAACGGGAAGGAGGCGGTGCTGGCGGAGATGCTGGTGGATGCGTCGGGTGAGGATAGATTCCAAGACCTTGCTGAAGACCGAGGTAAGGCTGATGGGACGGTAGGAGGAGACGGCGGACGGCGGTTTGCCAGGTTTAAGGAACATCAGGATACGGGAGGTTTTCCACAGGTCGGGGTAGTAACCGGTGGACAGGACTACATTGTAGAGCCTGGCCAGGGTGGAGAGGAAAGAGACAGGAGCTTCACGAAGGTGACGGTAGGTGACACGATCGTGACCAGGAGCGGTGTTGCGTTTTGTGCGAAGTGTAGCAATGAGATCCTGTGTAGTGATAGGGGCATTGAGTTCCGTGTGTGCAATGTTGTCCAAGTACTGGAAACCAGGAGCGAGGGGAGGGACAGAGGTGTCAGTTCGATCATGGATATCCGGGAAGAGGGAGTAATCGAACTGGGGATCATCTGGGATGGAAAATACATCGGAGAGGTAGAAGGCAAAGTGATTGGTCTTACTAAGGGTGTCAGGGAAAGGGTGATCATCATGGAGAAGAGGATAATAGGGCGAGGGTTTAGTTCCGGTAAGACGATGGAAGGCCGACCAGAACTTGGACGAGTTGATTGGTAGGGTAGCATTTAAGCGGGTGCATGTCTGTCGCCAGTCCCGGCGTTTCTTAGCCGCGAGCAAATTACGAATGTGTCACTGGAGTTGCCGGTGATAAAAATAGCGTAAATTACATACACAAGTTTAGTCTTAATTGAAGCCAGAGAAACATGCATACACAAGTGAACCTGTACAGAAGAAGTCAACTCTTCAGCACTTAAGATGGAAGACAAGACAAAAGATCCACTATCAAAAACGAATCGTAGTAGCCTTAAACTTTCTTGTTTCAGTAAACGAATTCCGCATATCTCTGAACGTCTGGAAGTTCTGATTCTAAATACAGATCGCTGGTATCTTTCATAGGATATCTGCATTTTACAGCATTTTTATAGAAAAGGTGTTTCATATGTGTACTATAGCTACTCTCTTCCATTAACATCAGCAAGCAAAAAGTATATGTTCTAAACAAACATCTCTATAGCCATGCTTTCATTAGCCGCAAAGATGTTCATGTTGTTGCAAAGGGTTCTAACCATTCAATGCAAAATATAGGCAATTGTGGTCCTTGCACGGAGAAAGAAATAGACGGTGCCTATGAAATTCGAACTAAAAAGTGATAGAAATGTAATGAGGAGCTCTACGTAAATTGAGAGTTCACTGCCAGACGTGGCCGGGTACCTGTTGAAGCAATAATGAGTGGCTAATTTATGCATTCCTGCCTTTATTTGGGAAAAAGTACGGCAAGTTGTGATAGTTCTTCGACAGCCTGATGGAATGTAAGCTACTTTTATGCATTTAAAGAGAGAATCATGACTCGCTCCATCACACTCCCCAAATTACTCTCGATGTCACTGCCAGATTTCTGACACACCTGTGTCATTAGCGCAGACAACACGACGCCATTAATCCCAGTTCCAATATAGATGTTCTGCTGCGCATAATCTTCATGCACGGCCCGTGATAGGTTGTTTATGAAGTTCATTATGAACGTCCCGAAGCCAACCATTGTTTGAAGACGACTGCGTACTCTCTGTGCCATCCCTGCCATCCCACTTACCTCCAGACAGACAGTACGCTGTTCCGATTCCCTATGAGCTCTAATCAAAGACGAGATTAACAACCCATGTAGTCGGCCGCGGAGGACCAATATTTTAAATCTGACTGACTACGTCACACTAAATTATACAATGTGGAAGGCAACGTACTGTGATCACAACATGTTTGTCATAAACCGACAATGTGCACATAGTCATTGCCTGGTAGTTTCAGAGACATCTTTGTGCTCCTTAAGCGACTCATAAACATTTATTTGCCCTTTTTTTTAATTATTCTATCGAGCAAATAATGCACTGAGATAATTATCACAGTACCACAGGGAAGTGTGATAGGACCGTTGCTGTTCACAATATATATAAATGATCTAGTAGAAAGCGTCGGATGCCCTTCAAGGCTATTCGCAAATGATGCAGTTGTTTATACAAAAGTAGCGACGCCAGAAGATAGTAAGAATTTGCAGAACGACCTGCAGAGAATTCATGAATGGTGCAGCCTCTGTCAGTTGACCCTGAACGTAAATGGAACATATTGCGCATACATAGGAAAAGAAATCCACTGTACAGCTACACTATTGATGACAAACAGCTGGAGACAGCGTCTGCCGTAAAATATCTAGGCGTAACTATGCAGAGCGACCTTAAGTGGAATGACCATGTGAAACAGATAGTGGGAAAAGCAGACACAAGACTCAGATTCATCGTGAGAATCTTAAGTAAATATAACACATCCACGAAAGAGATGGCTTATAACGCGTTTGTTCGCCCGATTCTTGAGTATTGTCCAACTATCTGGGATGCTCATCAGGTAGGACTGATAGAGGAGATATCCAACGAAGAGCGGTATCGTTTAGCTGTCGAGAGAGGGTTGTGGAGATGCTAAACAAACTCTGCTGGCAGACGTTACAAGAGAGATGTTGTCCATCACGGAGAGATTTACTACTGAAATTTCGGGACAGCACATTTCAGGATGAGTCAGACAAGATATTACTTCCCCCAGCATTTACCTCGCGTATTGAGCATGAGGAGAAAATTCGAGAAATTTGAGCCAATACAGAGGCTTACCGACAATTATTCTTCCCACGCACTATTCCCGAGTCGAACAGGCTTGGAGGAATCAGATACTGGTACCGAAAGTACCCTCCGACACAAATCATTAGATGGCTTGCGGAGTATGATGTAGATGTACATATTTTCTTTTGAGGCATAAAATACGTTAATTTTCATAAGATATATTATCATTGCCTCGGAATGCTTTCAATGAAATAAAATTTATTGGTGTCTCCAACATATACGTTACGTAGAATGGCACGTAATTTCGGTGCCCATGTACCAGGTGATCAAAAAGTCAGTATAAATTAGAAAACTTAATATACCACGGAATAATATAGATAGAGGGGTAAAAATTTACACACATACTTGGAATGACATGGGGTTATACTAGAACAAAAAAAAGCAAAGTTCACAAAATGCCCGACAGATGGGGCTGGACAGCAAAACGTGAGTGACTGCGCATGACAATCGTGTATAGAAGGAGCTGTAATGAGAGAGAGAATCAGATGCGTCGGCAGTCGCAGCATGTTGACGTTGCCTGAAAAGGCGCTTTTAGTGAAGCTGTATTATCAGAATGGGGAATGTGCTAGTTCAGAGTTACGATCCTATCACCATAGGAAGGGGATTCGAACCGGTAAAGGTCCGTTGACAAATGCAGCTGTGGCGAGAATGATTTCGACGTTCGAAGCCACGTGTTGTTTAGACGATAGACCCCGTAGTGGCTGACCGAGCACAAGGCGTAATACTGCTGAGAGAGTTTAGGAAGAAATGGAGACTGTAGCGGTTTCGTCAATGCACAGGGAGGTCAGCGCTCGAGCAGTCGCATGTCGCACCGGCATTCCATACACTACTGTTTGCTCGGCACTGATGCGTACCCTCCGATGCTATCCGTACAAAATCCATCGGCATCATGAACTTTTACCTGGCGATTTAGTGAAGCGGAGGACATTTACGGTGTGGGCGTGTCAAAAGATGGCGGAAGATGACGATTGGTTGAGTAACGTGTTGTGGAAGGACGAAGCTCATTTCACGCTCCGAGGGTCTGTCAACGCCTACCGAAAATCCTAGAACTGTCGTGGAAACTCCATTTCACGACGAGAAAGTCACGGAATGGGTTGGATTTACCACATCTTCCGTTATCGGGCCTTCGAGGAAATGTGTGATTGTGGTTTTGTAACTGCTACTGTGACTGGTGAGAGGTACGCCGATATGTCATAGAATCGCATCATCCCCAGCCTGGCTGATAAACACCTGCTGGAACGTACGATGTTTATGCAGGATGGCGCTCCACCCCATATTGTTAGACGCGTGAAAGATCTCTTGCGCGTGTCGTTTGGTGGTGATTGTGTGCTCAGCCGCCACTTTCGTCATGCTTGGCCTCCCAGGTCCCCAGACCCCAGTCCGTGCGATTATTGGCTTTGGGGTTACCTGAAGTCGCAAGTGTATCGTGATCGACCGACATCTCTAGGGATGCTGAAAGACAACATCCGACGCCAATGCCTCACCATAACTTCAGACGTGCTTTACAGTGCTTTTCACAACATTATTCCTCGACTACAGCTATTGTTGAGGAATGATGGTGGACATATTGAGCATTTCCTGTAAAGAACATCATCTTTGCTTTGTCTTGCTTTGTTATGCTAATTATTGCTATTCTGATCATATGAAGTGCCATCAGTCGGACATTTTTTGAACTTTTGTATTTTTTTGGTTCTAATAAAACCCCATGTCAATCCATTCATGTGTGTCAATTTGTACCTCTCTATCTACGTTATTCCGTGATTTATCCAGTTTTCAAATTTATACTGACTTCTTGATCACCCGGTACTTGACCTTGAAAAAAAAATTCCTTTCGAGTGACTTTTACAGACTAAGCTCTGAACACAACATGCGTTGCTCTGCATTCTTAAACGGACACACAGCGTCCCCACTGAAATTCACTGAAGATGTAGGTTCGCCCTTCATTATGCTGCTAGCTGCGCGAAGCGAATTTCTGTGATCTATATTGAGAAAGAGATTTCCAATCAAAAAATTAGAAACTGGGCGTCCTGAGAGTGGTGAAAACCTTATTTTCAGGAAGTAAACTTTTCTCCTGTTTCCAGCCTTGTACAGTGATCAAATATGCATGAGCTTTCATATGACTGATCGTTGGCCATCGTCAAGTAGTGACGGTCACCACTTTACAGTGGCCGAGGAGCACTCGCCCAAAAACTAGTGATTTTTATCCAACTGATGCAGATGGAAGATTATAATTAAACTTTCAAAACACAGTAGAAATATCACCACACGTCAGAATGACGTCAAATTGCAGTGGAATATTATCACAGAAGGGGGAAAACTTCTTCTTTTTTTTAACTGTGTATTGTGGGCTGAAGAGATCATCCTTGATGACTTATTCTTCTAGCATGGGATGTAAGGATAAAAGGAAAACACTTTATTTATTACAAATTCAGTTAGGCTTGGACACTTAGTGGGTCCTTTAGCCTGCTGTCTTTGGTGATGTCTATCTGCTGTTGAGGATGAGATGTGTCTAGGCTGTTGTGTGTGACTGTTTCCTCGTGTTATGACAGATTGCCTGTTGGGGGTGAAAAGTTATTGACTTCGGTACTCGATACTTGTGCCATCTTGCAGGGTTTACCGTTCCTACAGATTCTAATTGTAGAACTTCGCCCCTAAGGGCATCGATTTTGCCAAAAACTCGTAGAGCCTTGTCATGGACCTTCTCTTGTTTAGTGGTCGCGTGGAGTGCGGTGCGGATATCGACGTTTCTTGTCCACCATGGAGCTACTGTGACTCATCTATAGCAAATGTTTTGCAGCGTTTGGAGTTTGTTGCAGTTGGCGACGCACGTAGTTCCCCACGAGGTGGAGCCATATAACATTGTGGATTCCACCGTTGCCTTATACAATTGGAGTTTAGTCTTAGGGTTGAGATCCTTACTTTTCAGGAACGGAATCAATGACATGGCCATCTTCTGGGCTGCCGTCTTCTTGTCGTCAAGATGCTGCGTAAAGAGTAATTTTTTGTCCAGGTAGACACCGAGGTGCTTCACTCCCCTCGACCATGGGATACATTGATCAGCTATTTGGAGTCTGTCGTTCGGAACTGGTTTCCTCCGTGTGAACATAACGGCTGCCGTCTTCGTCGGGTTGATCGTTATCTTGTTTTGCAGCGCCCAGCGTTCCATTACAGCAAGTTGCCGTTGCATCCTAGCGATTAGCTGGTCCAAGTGTCGTCCAGTTGAGAGAGAGGCCGTATCGTCCGCATAAAAACTCGCCGGAACAAGGGGACTATTGGGATGTCATTTATATGTAAGTTGAAAAGCAGAGGCGAAATGACAGAGCCCTGCGGAACTCCTGCGGAGATCAGTTTCATTTCCGAGTTTTTATCGTCAGCTCGGACGTACAGTTTCCTGTCCTGCAGAAAGCTGTCTATGAGTCAAATTTAACAATCCGCAATAGGGGCAGTCCGATGCAGTTTGACGATATGATGGGACCGCCACACTTTATCGTAAGCTTTTTCGATTTCAAGGAATACACTAATCGTGAAATGCTGCTTGTTTTATCCTTCTTGTATCCGTTCGGTGATCCGTAGAAGAAGAAGTTAGGCAGATAACTTGTCCTTGAAACCGAATTGCTCGGGTCGAATTACATCATGCGCTGTAAGCGTCTCATGGAGCCTCTTCAACAGCACTCTCTCGAACACCTTGCCAAGGATCGGCAAGAGGCTAACTGGCCGGTAACTGTTGGGTTCTGCTAGGTCTATACCTGGCTTTGGTAGTGGAACTATTCAAGCCGTCTTCCATGTCGTAGGAAAATATCCCTGCAGAAGACAGCTGTTGAAAATTCGGGTAAGGAGCACAGTTGGCTTCCCGGGGAACTGTTTCAAATCGGTGTTGCTTATGGAGTCGTTGCCTGGCGTGTTATTCCGAGTCTTCCGGATAATTTTACGGATCTCCGCTGATGAGGTGGGTTGTGGGCGGCTCTGCACAGCCGCAGTAAGAAAAGCAGTCTATTCTGCTGTAACGATGGCTTCCTGTCCTTGCAGGCGGACGTCGTTCACGGGGGTCGCTGGTGTAGACATCTGTTCTTGGTAAGTCGTAGCATACAGCTCCGCCTGGGCGAGTTCGGCCTAGAGGAGGCCATCTGGTCCTCTGATGGCTCCTTTAGGTGGCCACTGGTGTCATATGTTCTCGAGTACCTGCCATTCGTCCTCGGTTCGAAGTAAGAATTGAACCATCTTATCTTCCCAGACCTGCTGTCGCCACTCGGCCACTCTCCTGTGCAGTTCTCGTGTTAAGAGCTGTGTTTCTCGTCGATAAAATGGTTCAACTGTCTCTGAGCACTAATCCTGTACACCTCCCGCAAACTCGATCCTCCTCACCCGCTCGTCTCCCCAATCCTCTCCCAACCCCGCCCGCTGCCGCGCCTGTATTCGCACGTCCCACTCGGTCTCCATCTCTCCACCTCCTTACCCTCTCCCAAGGTGGCTTCCGCCAGCTCCCTCTCCCTGATGATGTCCTCGTCCCCTCCATCTACCCCTCCTATCAACTTTGACCCTGCCCCGTCCCCCACTTCCCGTGTCCTTTCCTTTCGGCACCCTCCCTCCCTTCTCTTCTCTTCCCTTCTTTTTCCATCTCCCTGTCCCCTCCCTTCCCCCTCTTCCCCCGGGCTTCCTCTCCCCCTTCCTCCCTCCCCCCTATCTCCCCTGCCCGTGGCATCTCTGCTCTACCCTCTCGCTCTCCCACTCCCCTTCCTCCTCCTCCTCTCTTGGCAGGTCCCCGGACTCGCACACGTATAGTGAACATTTGCGCGCCGGAGATCGTCGCCTTCTGTGTCTCGTGTGTGTGACGTCGTCTAGTGTTTTTGGTGTCCGCCGTCCCACTCCTACGTTCACTTGTGCCGTCGGACTCATCAGTGTTTTGTGCGCCGTGCCAACGTGTTTTCAGTGTTGTTATCGTCACATGTGAACGACTCCGTGTTTTTTATGTCTCTGTCACCTCTCTCTTTTGCCCGTCACTTTGTTCATTGTCATTCACCATGTTTTATACTCTTGTAAAACGCTATGGCTGAAGAGCGGCGTAGTGTGCCGCTGCCAGCCTACCTGAGTTGTACAGGTTTTAAAATAACAATAAAGTAAAAAAAAAAAAAAAAAATCTGAGCACTAATCCTGTACACCTCCCGCAAACTCGATCCTCCTCACCCGCTCATCTCCCCAATCCTCTCCCACCCCCGCCCGCTGCCGCGCCTGTATTCGCACGTCCCACTCGGTCTCCATCTCTCCACCTCCTTACCCTCTCCCAAGGTGGCTTCCGCCAGATCCCCCTCCCTGATGATGTCCTCCTCCCCTCCATCTACCCCTCCTACCAACTTTGATCCTCCCGCCCTCCTCCCGTACTTACTCCTCTGGGCCCCCTCCCTCCCTCCTCTCCCTTTTCCCTCCCTCCTCCTTTTCCCCGCCTCCTCCCCCGGGCCTCCCATCCCCTGTCCCTCTCCTCCTGCCCCCGTCTCCTCAGCCATTGGAATCCTTTTTCTCCCCTCTCCCCCACCTCACCCCTGTTCCCCTCTTGGCAGGTCCCCGGACTCGCACACGTTACGTGGACATTCACGCGCCGGAGATCACCGCCATCAGTGTTTTGTGTCTGTGCCGTCGTGTTTAGTGTTCAGTGTTCACCGTCCACTCCATCGTTCACCAGTGCCATCATCATCTTCAGTGTTTGTAAGTCGTCTCATCAGCTAGCAGTGTGGATTATCGACGAGTGTGAACGGCTCCGTGTTTGTCTCTATGTGTCTCCTGTTTTATTGCCCACCGTTCTGTGACTTACGTGTCTTCTCACTGTTTTTGCTCCTTGTATATTCTATGACTGAAGAGCAGCGTAGTGTGCTGCTGACAGCTTGCCTGTTGTACAGGTTTTAAAATAACAATAAAGTAAAAAAAAAAAGAAAATCTGAGCACTATGAGACTTAACATCTGAGGTCATCAGTCCCATAGAACTTTTTTTTTGTCATCAGTCTACTGACTGGTTTGATGCGGCCCGCCACGAATTCCTTTCCTGTGCTAATCTCTTCATCTCAGAGTTGCACTTGCAACCTACGTCCTCAATTATTTGCTTGACGTATTCCAATCTCTGTCTTCCACTACAGTTTTTGCCCTCTACAGCTCTCTCTAGTACAATGGAAGTCATTCCCTCATGTCTTAGCAAATGACCTATCATCTTGTCCCTTCTCCTTATCAGTGTTTTCCACCTATTCCTTTCTTCTCCAATTCTGCGTAGAACCTCCTCATTCCTTACCTTATCAGTCCACCTAATTTTCAACATTCGTCTATAGCACCACATCTCAAATGCTTCGATTCGCTTCTCTTCCGGGTTTCCCACAGTCCATGTTTCACTACCATACAATGCTGTACTCCAGACGTACATCCTCAGAAATTTCTTCACAAATTAAGGCCGGTATTTGATATTAGTAGACTTCTCTTGGCCAGAAATGCCTTTTTTGCCATAGCGAGTCTGCTTTTGATGTCCTCCTTGCTCTGTCCGTCATTGGTTATTTTACTGCCTAGGTAGCAGAATTCCCTAACTTCATTGACTTTGTGACCATCAATCCTGATGTTAAGTTTCTCGCTGTTCTCATTTCTACTACTTCTCATTACCTTCGTCTTTCTCCAATTTACTCTCAAACCATACTGTCTACTCATTAGACTGTTCATTCCGTTCAACAGCTCATTTAATTCATCTTCACTTTCACTCAGGATAGCAATGTCATCAGCGAATCGTGCCATTGATGTCCTTTCACCTTGTATTTTAATTCCACTCCTGAACCTTTCTTTTATAACCATCATTGCTTCCTCGATCTACAGATTGAAGAGTAGGGGCGAAAGGCTACGGCCTTGTCTTACACCCTTCTTAATACGAGCACTTCGTTCTTGATCGTCCACTCTTATTATTCCCTCTTGGTTGTTGTACATATTGTATATGACCCGTCTCTCCCTATAGCTTACCCCTACTGTCTTCAGAATCTCGAACAGCTTGCACCATTTTATATTGTCGAACACTTTTTCCAGGTCGACAAATCCTATGAAAGTGTCTTGATTTTTCTTTAGCCTTGCTTCCATTATTAGCCGTAACGTCAGAATTGCCTCTCTCGTCTCTTTGCTTTTCCTAAAGCCAAACTGATCGTCACCTAGCGCATTCTCAATTTTCTTTTCCATTCTTCTGTATATTATTCTTGTAAGCAGCTTCGATGCATGAGCTGTTAAGCTGATTGTGCGATAATTCTCGCATTTGTCAGCCCTTGCCGTCTTCGGAATTGTGTGAATGATGCTTTTCCGAAAGTCAGATGGTATCTCGCCAGACTCATATATTCTACACACCAAAGCGAATAGTCATATTGTTGCCACTTCACCCAATGATTTTAGAAATTCTGATGGAATATTATCTATCCCTTCTGCCTTATTTGACCGTAAGTCCTCCAAAGCTCTTTTAAATTCCGATTCTAAGACTGGATCCCCTATCTCTTCTAAATCGACTCCTGTTTCTTCTTCTATCAGACAAATCTTCACCCTCATAGAGGCTTTCAATGTATTCTTTCCACCTATCTGCTCTCTCCTCTGCATTTAACAGTGGAATTCCCGTTGCACTCTTAATGTTATCACCGTTGCTTTTAATGTCACCAAAGGTTGTTTTGACTTTCCTGTATGCTGAGTCTGTCCTTCCGGCAATCATATCTTCTTCGATGTCTTCACATTTTTCCTGCAGCCATTTAGTCTTAGCTTCCCTGCTCTTCCTATTTATTTGCTTCCTCAGCGACTTGTATTTCTGTATTCCTGATTTTCCCGGAACATGTTTGTACTTCCTCCTTTCATCAATCAACTGAAGTATTTCTTTTGTTACCCATTGTTTCTTCGCAGCTACCTTCTTTGTACCTATGTTTTCCATCCTAACTTCTGTGATGGCCCTTTTTACAGATGTCCATTCCTCTTCAACTGTACTGCCTACTGCGCTATTCCTTATTGCTGTATCTGTAGCGTTAGAGAACTTCAAACTATCTCGTCATTCCATAGTACTTCCGTATCCCACTTCTTTGCGTATTGATTCTTCCTGACTAATGTCTTGAACTTCAGCCTACTCTTCCTCACTACTATATTGTGGTCTGAGTCTATATCTGCTCCTGGGTACGCCTTACAATCCAGTACCTGATTTCGGAATCTCTGTCTGACCATGATGTAATCTAATTGAAATCTTCCCGTATCTCCCGGCCTTTTCCAAGTATACCTCCTCCTCTTGTGATTCTTGAACGGGGTATTCGCTATTACTAGCTGAAACTTGTTACAGAACTCAATTAGTCTTTCTCCTCTTTCATTCCTTGTTCGAAGCCCATATTCTCCTGTAATCTTTTCTTCTACTCCTTCCCCTACAACTGCATTCCAGTCGCCCATGACTATTAGACTTTCGTCCCCCTTTACATACTGCATTACCCTTTCAATATCCTCATACACTTTTTCTATCTGTTCATCTTCAGCTTGCGACGTCGGCATGTATACCTGAACTATCGTTGTCGGTGTTGGTCTGTTGTCGATTCTGGTTAGAACAACCCAGTCACTGAACTGTTCACAGTAACACACCCTCTGCCCTACCTTCCTATTCATAACCATTTTCTGCTGCTGTGGATATTACCCGATACTCATCTCCTCATCTCACCAGAAATCCTTGTCTTCCTTCCACTTCACTTCACTGACTCCTACTATACGTAGATTGAGCCTTTGCATTTCCCTTTTCAGATTTTCTAGTTTCCCTACCACGTTCAAGCTTCTGACATTCCACGCCCCGACTGGTAGAACGTTATCCTTTCGTAGATTATTCAATCTTTTTCTCATGGTAACCTCCCCCTTGGCAGTCCCCTCCCGGAGATCCGAATGGGGGACTATTCCGGAATCTTTTGCCAATGGAGAGATCGTCATGACACTTCTTCAACTACAGGCCACATGTCCTGTGGATACACTTTACGTGTCTTTAATGCAGTGGTTTCCATTGCCTTCTGCATGCTCATGTCGTTGATCATTGTTGATTGTTCCGCCCCTAGGACAAGAGAGTGCCCTGAACCTCTATCCGCTCCTCCGCCCTCTTTGACAAGGCCGTTGGCAGAATGTGGCTGACTTCTTATGCCGGAAGTCTTCGGCCGCCAATGCTGATTATTTATCAAAACTTAGGCAGTGGCGGGGTTCGAACCCGGGACTGAAGTTGTTTTCTGATTATGAATCAAAGACGCTACCCCTAGACCACTGTGACCCCTCCCTAGATCTTAGAACTTATTGAACATAACTAACGTAAGGGCATCACACACATCCATGCCCGAGGCAGGATTCGAACCTGCGACCGGAGCGGTCGCGCGGTCCAGAGTGAAGCGCCTAGAACCGCATGGACATTTCGTCTATCGATCGGGTTTCTATAGCGAAGCCAACGTCGCCTCCTCCTGTTTCCCTGTGTCTTCAATTCTTGGAGTAGAGGCGGGAACTCGTCGAAAGATACTACAGGATAGACTGTGTGAGTAGTTGCCCTCCCTTTGGCTACCTTTATTTTCTGCGTCAAAGTTTGTACAGCGATACCTATAGCGTCCGGTGTTGAAACGTCCTGCGTCGGGCGGATATTGTTGTCAAGATATTTTCGAAATTGACCCTAGTTCAGAGTTTGTGAGTTGGGGGGGGGGGGGGGAGGGGGGGCGGCGGAAGGTTGGCTGTTGCGTTTTCCATTATGCTGGGAACAGGTCGGTGGTCAGACGAAAGATCTTCGACGGTGCGCAGCTGGAGGTTCGTCTCAATGTTTTTGATGAGAGCAATATCTAGGACGTCCGCTTCTTGCCAATCAAAGGAAGGAATCCGCGTGGGTTCGTGGACCATGGACTGTGATGCCCAGTTCTTCTTCCATGGCAATCACAGTTCGTCCACGAGGGTTCGTACGCCGGGAATTCCACGCGACGTGCTTGCTGTTCAGGTCACCTCGTAGGAAGATTTTGTCAAAATTGGTGTAGATACTGCGTAGGCCGTCTGGCACCAGGTTTTTTCGGGGCTGTTGCACGCCGCGATGAAAGTGATGTTGCCTGTCACCGATCGAACCGTTAGTGATGTTGCCTCCAGATGTTGGAGGTGTGGTAGTGTTTCATGATGGTGCCGCAGTTCCCTTTTAAGCAGAACTGCAGTCCCTCCACCTCGTTGGCCTTGTCTGTGCGTTCCATAGACGTACATGTTACGAAATCTGAGCTCAGTTGTTGGACGAAGATGCGTCTCCGGTACAAGTGTGATGTCGATTTTGTGACGTTGTAAAAATTCTGTGAATTCTGAGTTCCATATACAGATTTTCAGGCTTCTCTTGGTCCAAAGGCGATACATCTTAACGTGTTCCAAAGGCCTTCAATACACTTTCGATTAAGAAAAGTATCCCCAGTAGATGTTTCTGCACGGCGGTGGGAAGTTTGGCGATATCAGAGAGCGCTGGAGCTATGGATTCCATCAAATGTGCTGGAGAGACGTAGGTTTTCGGTTCCGGTCGTCGTGGTAATGCTGCGTGGGTGCGTGAATAATGCCGGTGGTGATGTAGATGTGGGCGTGCTTCAGGAGGAGGCTCTGTTACTGGCTGCCGTGTTGCCGCCGACTGTTCTTGTGGTGTTTGCTGACGGTGAGGCGGAGGGTGTGGCGTCAGGTTGGAGTTCCGTATTACCCGAGTCCTCCGTTGAGAGGGTTGCGGGGAAGACCGTTGTCTGTATTTCCTGAGAAGTTCCAGGAACTTCTGACAGCCACGCCATGTGGCAATATGGTCCTTTTCACAGTTCGCACATGTCGGTGGAGTCCCTCTGGGATGAGTACATACTGACGATCTGTGTTGCCCTCCACATCGAACGCAGCAAGTAGGCAAGCTGCAATAAGTAGCTGCATGTTCGAATATCTGGCAGTGGCAACACTGAACGGGTCCTTCTTGTCTGTTGTAGGTTTCAATAACGACTTTAGTATATAGAAGGTATTTGATGTCGTAAATCTTGTAGTTTTCCTTTTGGGCTGTTACACAGTAAGCTGCTCGAAGTCGTAATTCCTTGGTGTTGTCGTCCCGATTTTTAAACTGGTGGACGTTGATGACAGGGAAACCCTTCTCTATCAGTGCGTCTTTCAGTTCTTCCTCCGTAACTTCGGCAGGTAGACGCTTGCCAACCACTTTGAGGACCTTGTCCTCTGCGGCCTGATGTGTAAAAAAGTGGATGTCATTCGACACAAAGAAATTGATGGCACGTCGTTGATCTTCATAGGAGTGAAAGTGATATTTGATCCTGTCTCGTTGGTAGATGGCCATAAGACTACCGTCAATATTCGCGTCCGCAGCTTGTTGTCGTGCGGTAGCGTTCTCGCTTCCCACGCCCGGGTTCCCGGGTTCGATTCCCGGCGGGGTCAGGGATTTTCTCTGCCTCGTGATGACTGGGTGTTGTGTGCTGTCCTTAGGTTAGTTAGGTTTAAGTAGTTCTAAGTTCTAGGGGACTGATGACCATAGATGTTAAGTCCCATAGTGTTCAGAGCCATTTGAACCAATTTCAATATTCACTTTCAGCGCCTTGTTGAGTTCCATGTAGTTCTTGGTATGATAAATAGAATTGGGCGGGACTTTTCGTAGTGAGTTCCGGCCAGAGCAATCTGTCCCCTCTTTATCTGCTTCGAGATTGACGTCACTCGTCTGGTCCATACGTTCTGGAGCATCCGTAGTATCTTCCGTCGCAATAGCCGCATAACGGTTGGAAGTTTTCAGTTCTTCTGGACGTTGTCGCTTCCGAGAGTTGTTCTGCTTAGGAGAAGCGTTGAGTCGTTTTCTTTGGCGAATTAGTGTAAAATCGCCCTCTTCGTCGGTGGACTGCATGGTCCAAACTTCTTCAGAAGAGACTCCCGCCATTTCGTCGTCGTCTTCAGGCAGAGAAAATTGTCCCAAGTCGTCTACTTGTTCTTCAGGCTGTGAAGTAGGGACTGTACTAGAGCGGTTGTCGTATACTTCCTGACTTTGCAGAATCATGTGTTGTATTTCACGCCTTAGTTCCCGTTGTTGCCGATCTTTCTGTGTTATTTGATGTCTCTCGTCATAGGGGTTTGACGTATGTTGTACTTCGCTCTGCATTCGCATAGCGCTCGTTGTGGTCCTGTCCTCAGTATCCTGCCTTTCGGAATCTCAATACAGGGGTCGTCACCGTTGTATCCGTCCCGTGGGGAGCGGCCGCCGGGACGGCTTGCGGGTCAGGCTCCACCGACCGGCGGGAGGCAGGTGACACTTCTGGCTGTGGGGCTATCCTAAAGATGTTGTGTTCAGTGTTCCGACTGCAAACTTAGCTGCACTGAAGGCACGTATTGCGCAGTACATTCTGAACGGGATCCCGGAAACACTTCGATCAGTTGTGGAACATGCTGTTTCTCGATTTCAGCTTGTTGCAGAAAACGGTGGACAGCATATTGAACACGTTTTGTGCAAGTCACACGCAAATTAATAATTCAGTTCGATTTTTATTGATGCTTTTTATGGTGTTTTTGGCCTCAGGACAATTAAAAACCGATTTTTCCCTTCCGATGTGATATGACCTTGCCGTGGTGAATGGACTTGCGTAACTGACAGTATCACACCTGCACAGCCATGCACACTCAGTAGTGTAGTTCGTTTAACGTCAAACGTACCCCTTAGGCATTATATGATTCATTTGCCAGTTGTAGCTGACCACTATTAAAGTATGATGCTTACAGCGCCATCTATTGCTACATTTTGTAACTATTTATTTTCCTTCTTCCATGCGTTTTCCCCCGTCTCTGATAACATTACGTTGCAATTTGACGTCATTGTGACCAGTGTTGTTATTTCTACAGCGGTTTGGAAGTTTAATCACCATTAATATTTACAGTCATTAGAACATGTATTTTTTGTGCATTCCTTTGAGCGATGAATATTGCATTTGAATTCGATAGACCTCTGCTGCCAACTGACTGACGTTCTCCAGCAGATAAGTGTTGACCAGTAAGTTCCACTGAGAGACCTCCTCCTTTTCCTCGAAGGAATACGGATCCCCTACACCTCCCGTAAACTTGATCCCCGTCACCCACATGTCTCTCTCATCCTCACCCACCCCCCGTCCACTGCCGCGCCTGTATTCCCACGTCCCAGCTTCTCTCCACCTCTCCACTCTCCGTACCCTCTCCCAAGGTGGCTTCCACCAGCTACCCATCCCTGATGATGCCCTCATCCCCTCCATCTACCCCTCCTATCAACTTTGATCCTGCTCTTCCACTTCCTGTGTTTTTCCCTTTGGGCACCCTCTGTCCCTTCTCTCCCTTCTTCCTTCCTCCCCTGGGTTTCCCCTACGCTGCATACCTTCTTTCCTCCCCCCATCTCCTCTGCCACCGGCTCTGCTCTCCCCTCTCCCTTCTCCCCCACCTTTTTCCGCTTTTGGCAGCCCCCAGACTCGCACACGTCACGTGAACATTAGCGCGCCGGAGATCATCGCCACAGGTTTTGTGTGTGTGCCGTCGTGTTTGTGCTTCAGTGTTTCCGCCACCCACGCTCCATTGTTCACGTGTGTCGTCTCAATCACCAGTGTTCGTGTACAGTGCTGACAGTATCGCGTGTGAACAGCTTCGTGTTTTTTTAATTACTGTGTCTACTGTTTTTTGTCCACCGTTACATTATGTTACTTCTGTGTCTTCATTTTTTTCTCTCTCTTCGTGCTGCCTGTGGCTGAAGAGCGGCGTAAAACTGCCGCTGCCAGCACACCTTGTGTAAGGTGTAAAATGACAATAAATAAAAAAAAATTCCACTGAGACGTCCATCTCAAAATATCGATGGATCTGGAAATACCGTTGCTCCGTGGAAAGTGGCAGACGTTGTAGATCATCACCGCATAGAACGCCGTGTATTGTGTCCTCCAGGTTGGGGGGGGGGGGGGGGGGAGGGAGGGGAGCAGCGTTGGTGTCAGTGTGCCCCGGCCGGGCCATCTGAGCGCGACGTGACGCGGGGCTGCCGTCTGCGCGGCGGGCGGTCGATACGCGAGGCGCAGCACGGCGGAGCCTCGGCTGGGCGCCCACGGCCGGCCTGCCCGCCTGCCACTCACCTGTCTGCCGCGCGCCAGCTGTCAGCGGCCGGGCGCCGGCCTGTCACACCTGTCTCAAGCCTCACTCTTCTAACACTTCGCGGAGCCACCGCCGCTGGTATCTCCGTCTGCCACTGCACAGATCTGCAAGGCTTCGGCGCCCTCCATACAACTTACTGATGTTAATCCAGATTTCTGAGATGTTCTAAGTCACGTAATGTATACGAAGTGTGTAGGAATAGATATTTAATTCTCATTCAAATTCACAGGGATGGACAATGGTTCGAACTCCTCATGACATCATCTTTTCTCACAATTTGATTTTTTTAAAGGAGCAATAACAACTGAAATGGGACTAATTTGCCACAAAGAATTCGAAGAGTTGTGAAACCGTTAATTACCTTAAAAGTTCTAATACTGTGCTATAAAATCCATTTTTCTTTACAGGGAGCACCAAAAATTTAAAATTCTTAAGGGGGGTAGGACGTCAAAAGGTCCGACTTGGAGCAGGAGAGGCAGCACAGGACATTTTATTTTCTACTATCTATACTTTTACAAATAATTTCATAAAACTTTGTCAGCATGACCAGGAAGGATTCATGATACATACTCATAGCAGTGGAAGTCCAAAACTTAACAAAATAAATTTTTTTAGATATGAAATTTCATCATTTTTCACTTACTGTTGGCTGCATTTGTTGCTACAGGTATATTTTTCTTCACAAGTAAGAGAGATTCTTTGATGAATTTTGCACATCATACAAACCATACTCACAGGTGTATGAAACTCCAGAATGTTCCAAATCTATTTAAAACTGTGGTAAAAATTGAGGTAATTAAGTACAAAATTTAATTCTTTTCTAAACATAAAGTTTAAAACATAATAGCTCATTCATTTTTTTCATAAATTAAATAGATTCTAGAATTTCAGACACTTGTAAGTATAGTTCGTATGCTGCGCAAAATTCATCGAACAGTCGCTCTTACTTATGAAGAAAAGTGTACCTATAGCAACAAATCAGCCAATAGTAAGTGAAAAAATGATGAAATTTCACATGTAAAAAAATTATTTTGTTATGTTTTTGAACTTCCGCTGCTACGAGTGTGAATCCTGAATCCTTCCTGGTCATGCCGGCAAATTTTAATGAATTTACTTGTAAAACAATTTAAAATGTCCTGTGGTGCCTCTCCTGCTCAAGTATTCAATATTGAATTGAATAACTTCTGAATTTAACAAAACCAAAGAGGTAAAAAAACTTACAATGGCATTTAAAGCATACCAAGTTAGCAGCGGGCCTCAAAAATATTTCAGAAAATTACTTTTCAGTACATTATGGGAGTGAGCAGTGATCAATGTGTTACAAATATTTACTATCAAAAACATTCTTGATCGGAATTTATTTATTACGGTGACCGGTTTCGACCACTACTGTGGTCATCTTCAGACCAATGAGTAAGAACCTCCTTCGGGTGGTAAATCACTACCTTCTGGTGGTAGCGATTTACCGCCCGTAGGAGGTTCTTACTCATTGGTCTGAAGATGACCACAGTAGTGGTCGAAACTGGTCACCGTAATAATTAAATTGTGATCAAGACTGTTTTTGATTGTAAATATTTCAGAAAAACTATCTTTAAAGACGGTCCCTTCTAAGAGAATGAATTAATTAGCAAAAATGCATCGATGATCAAGCGGCTCAAGATTACAGGAGGAAAGGCAAACTCAATTTAGGGAGCTGACCAAACGGCATGGAAGGTGCAAGCAGACATTAGTGCCGGAGGGCAATACGACGCTAGAAGAAGGCAGAGGAGGCGCGCCCCGAAACAACTCACGGCATCAGTAACCATGCAATTGAACGTCTTGCCAAATGCACAAGGAAACTGTAGACTCTCACGGTAGGCGCACAGCGTCAACGTTATTGCACCATAAACAGCCTTATATACTTAGCCCATGAATGGAATGCACCAGAAAAACGCATTCCAAACACCGAGCTTTCAAGTTTCCCCGTAGATCAGCCTTACACCGTAACGGTTCCCGCATACATGGCAACACACTGTTTCGACACACACACCGCCTTATGCCCCAACAGACGTCTCCGCCTCTCTCCCCATAGAGACCGGGCTCGCACTCGACTCAGAGATCGCTCCGGAACTCGCAACGGCGCGCAGCCCCGCCACCTCGCGGTGCCCCAGAACGGTGAAACCACGCCAGTAGGACGCTAAGCTGATATCGATACGAGCCAGCATGTCTCAGTCACATTGGAGAAAGTTATCCGATTAATACTTTACTTCTCTGCAGATAAATCCTGCTGACCCGGTACACTTCGACATTCCCGCGCTACAGTTCTATACCAACTCTAGAGTTGAGCTAACGAAACTACGGTATAAGGTGAGTAATTATATATGCCGGGTGATCAAAAAGTCAGTATAAATTTGAAAACTTAAATTACGGAATAGTGTAGATAGAGAGGTAAAAATTGACACACATGCTTGGAGTGACATGGGGTTTTATTACAAAAACAACAACAAAAGTTCACAAAATATCCGACAGATGGGTCGTCAAAAATCTCTTGCGCGCGTCGTTTGGTGATGATTGTGTGCTCAGCCGCCACTTTCGTCATGCTTGGCCTCCCAGGTCCCCAGACCTCAGTCCGTGCGATTATTGGCTTTCGGGTTACCTGAAGTCGCAAGTGTATAGTGATCGACCGACATCTCTGGGGATGCTGCAAGACAACATCCGACGCCAATGCCTCACCATAGTTCAGGACATGCTTTACAGTGCTGTTCACAACATTATTCCTGACTACAGCTATTGTTGAGGAATGATGGTGGACATATTGAGTATTTCCTGCAAAGAACATCACCTTTGCTTTGTCTTACCAGATGAAGCGCCATCTGTTGGACATTTTTTGAACTTTTGTATTTTTTTTTTGTTCTAATAAAACCCCATGTCATTCCAAGCACGTGTGTCAATTTGTACCTCTCTATCTACATGATTCCGTGATTTATTCAGTTTTCAAATTTATACTGAGTTTTTGATCACCCGGTGTATAAGGTAGTAATTAGTCATATTCCAGATGGCATTGGTGGCACTGGTAGGGAAAAAAACATAAATGAATTTTTTAAGACAGAAACTGGTAACTTATGACCTGTCTTTGTTTTTTTTTCGTTTCTTTTGCACAAAAGTAGAACCGCACATCTTTCATTGTTTGTCCACTGCATATTTTACGTTCTTACAGAATATAAACTGCATTTCAACGTTAATAAAAAGTTGTTGATCACATAACTTCTATCTTTTTGCTTAAAAAATGCAATTACGTGTGATGTAATTAGTTTTTATGCACAACATAAAAGAATATATTTATTGTTATTTTGTACTCCATAGAACGTTCTTCATCATGATCAACGGCAAGAGCTTCCTGTTCTTATAGATAATTCTGAAAGTTGCTTACGAATATCAGAAAAATGTTTTATATGTGTTCATCGAATTATTGAAGTGATGTGTTTTCGTCCGCTATATGATAAACTTTTATTATTTTACAACATTCCTCTGTTTCACGTTACCAATCAACAATTTTTGAATAAAATCTGAATTAAAAAACGACAATTGGAGTTTAGGTACAAATGCTGTTTAGTTTTAAGTAACAGGCAGTAATAAAAATGTTACATAGGATATCACGCCTTTTGTATTGCTCCATTTACTTTCTAGACGATTCATCGCTCCTGGGTTTTGAGAAAATCTGGTTAGACATTGATCGCCCACATAAATACAGCAATCGTTATGAGATAACTCCCGATAGGTATCCAACACACCTGATGTAATGATAACGTGGGTACGACCTTAACTGACCAGAGCTAGAACGAAAACTCCCGTAGCCTATGCTTTTTTATGATAGCCTACAGCAGCCTACAATGGTTGTATAGCTCTCATCATACGGAAGTAGGAGCCAAAAGAATGGCGCACTCCTTCTCCACTTTTCAAAGGAATTGTGGAACTTCAAGCAGTGAACTACGGTGCTGTTTCGCGAAGAGTTTAACGTGTAACAGCACCATAGACAAACAAAAACTTAATTTCAAATAACTTCCGGGAATTCAGCCAGGTAACACTTTCAGCGACCGCCGATATTTCGGCTGGAGAACACCCCGCCATTTTCAAGGCAAACTGCAACGGACAGGCGGCGTACATGCAAATTTAATATCTCGGTTCTCCGACAGAAGCAGTAAAGATAACACACACACACACACACACACACACACTGAACACTAGTGCCACCAAAGATGACCAAAGTCAGAGCTATCGATAGTGAGACTATGAATTCGCAGGTGAGGCAGCATTGACTCTGTTCCTCTGTTTTTTGACAAGGGAGAGAGCCGGATTCCAAACAGAGTTTAAACAGAAACCTCCATCCCTGTTAACGAGGTTGCTCGCTAATTTAATCTCAACTGCCTCCCTAATGACACTGTCCCAATAGCTGGACGTACATGCCAATATCTCGGTGTTATTATATAACATGGTGTGACCAGTATCCAAGCAATGTTCGGCAATAGCAGATCTACTTGGCTGCTGTAATCGTGTGTGCCGTTTATGCTCAGTACATCGGTCCTCCAGGGTCCTAATAGTTTGAACAATATATGCCATGCCGCAGCTACAAGGAATACGATATACACCCGCCTTACGCAGTCCAAGATCATCCTTAACGGAACTCAAAAGTGCTCTAATTTTAGATGGAGGTCGGAAAACACATTTCACATCGTATTTCCGTAAAATACGACCGATCTTATTGGACGTGTTTCCTACGTAAAGCAAAAAGGCAGTAGACTTAGGTGTTGACTCAGAATTATCATCAATCACCCGATGTACAGTTGGTCGATAGCGCAACGCACGTTCAATCTGTCTATCACTATAACCATTTTGACGAAATCAAGATGGGACAGCTCAGCTGGCAAAGTCTCAGCGTCAGAAACGACATGTGCCCTGTGTACCAAGGTACGAAGTACCACTTCACGCTGAGCCGAATGGTGACAACTATTAGCTTGTAAGTACAAGTCGGTGTGAGTACGTTTCCTGCAGACTGCATGTCCCAATGATCCATCATCCTTCCTCCTAACCAACACGTCGAGAAAGGGAAGGCATCCATCATCTTCCACCTCCATCGCAAAACGAATGTTCGGGTGGATCGAGTTCAGATGTTCTAGAAAGACATTCATATTCTCCCTACCGTGAGGCCAAACAACGAAGGTATCGTCAACGTATCTAAAGAAACAGGCGGGTTTTAAAGGCGCCGACTCCAATGCACGTTCCTCGAAGTCTTCCATAAATAAATTTGCGATCACAGGAGACAACGGACTACCCATCGCAACTCCATCTGTCTGCTCGTAATACTGGTCATTAAATAAAAAGTAAGTGGATGTAAACACATGCCTAAAGAGATTAGTTAAATCAGCACCAATCCTGGCTTCAATTAACCGCAACGAATCAGACAGAGGAACACGAGTGAAGAGAGAGACCACATCGAAACTCACTAAAATATCAGAGCCATTCAGCCTCAGTCCCTCCAAACGACGTAAAAAATCAGCTGAGTTCCTGATACGATGTTCACACCGTCCTACTTGTGGACTCAACAGAGAAGCAAGATGCTTGGATACACGATATGTCGGAGCGCCGATGTTACTCATTATAGGACGGAAAGGAACCCCTTCCTTATGAACCTTTGGAAGGCCATATAACCTAGGGGGAACGGCACTATAGGTGTTAAGCATCTTGAGTGTGTCCTGCGACAAACCACTTTTCTTCAAGAGGCTGTTGGTCTTTCTCTCAACACTTTTCGTGGGGTCAGCATCGATTCTGCGATACGCTGAATCAGATAGTAAACTTGGCATCTTTTGTACATCACAATTACTCACCACAGTGCACACGGACAGATGGCGCAGCTATCGAGTCACGTGCTTAGCAACGTACGCACTGGTTCTACGTGAGCGTAAGGTAGTTGTGATAAGCGAGACATTTATGTTTCAAGCTGACCATGTTTCAAGCAGACACTGTGGGTAAACAGGGGTACACGAAAGGAAGTGACAAACTGGCAAAAGTGAGCAATCCTTTCTGGCCATACCAATGGCCATACAGTGTGTGAAGTTGCTGGATTTCTTGGTGTTTCGCGGCGGACTGGTCAAAGGGTCTACAAGCAGTGGTGTAACTCACGTGACCACGAAACACGACTTCAGAATTGTGGTCGGAAAAGATCCTGCCCGAGAGGGACCGGAGACGTGTTTCATGGCTTGTCGATCAAAATCGCTTACAAACGCGGCAGGAATAGCTGCAGGTAGTGAATGATGGCCCGTTCCAACCTGTTAACGAGATGACATTGCGACGGAAGCTGCATGCAATGAACTTTTGGAGTCGGTCACCTAGCAAGAAAACATTGCTGCAAAGCCAAACGAAGACAACAGCAAAGACCATCGTGCTTGAAGAACATGTCTGGTTCACTGAACCCTCGCTCACCATATTATATTTCGACCGGCCTCAAAAATCTCCTAACTTGAGCTCCATAGAAAATATGTGGGACATGTTTGAACAGCGGGAAAAACGCAGACATTAGCTTCCCCCATAATTTGGTAGAATTATGTCATCATATCTTCAGTGAGTGGCTTAACCTGGTTGGGATGTACCTCAACAGCCTAGTAGACTTGCTTCATAATTGAATCAAGGCGTTTGTCAAGTCCAGGGGCGAAATTACACGGTTTTAAATGATACTTAAAATGATTTCTCTAGGCGGTGACTAACATTTTTGTCCCTAATGCTTATGTAGCTTGTGAATACCCAACTTGATATAAAAGTGCGGTGCAGTATTTGCGTTGTTAGTGGTGTTAGTTTCTTGTCTTGCTGCTAGGCGCCGATACTGGCACGGCGACGTTGGGCTGAAACACAAGCATCGGTGTACATTACACTTGCAGCCAATCAACATGCGTCTAGACACTGCGAGCAAGGCTTTGCTCATAAATCTGTTTTATCAAAACATCAACAAACAGAGCTATTACTCATCGCGATTGTCGTCGCGTTGTACGATTAGAGAGAAAACCATTTCCCCACCGGAGCTGAACTTGGTTCGTAAGTTCGAATTAATTGGCGATTCCCCTGGGAAAGAATGACGTTCAATTGCTTCACAAATTGTTGAAGAAGTTACTGTTGCCGACGTTAACAATGCTGGATACAATGTGCGATCTTCAAACAGAGCACTTACTGTGTCACGAAACCTGAACATTCTCTGACTCCCCATTTGAAAAATGCTGCAAACAATTGTGAAACAATACCTCTACGGTTCCAGATTGTCATTGATGCAGATGGTCATCAAATTGAACAATGTTCGTAACCTATAACGTAAACATGGTACAGAAGTAACAAATGTTACTCTCTCATGTGGAAATTAATGTGTGTTTCTTTCAAGGGTTTATTCGTTACTTTTCTTCCGCATACCGTTACAGATGTTTCCTACGATAATTAGTTTTTGACGGGCGTCCCTCTCAAGTAGTGAAAGTTTATTTGTAACCATGCTGTATTTAGCCCTACTTGCCGAAGATATTAAGGGGAGTCGATTGTGAATCGTTCCTGATCAGCACGCAGTGTTAAAATTCAATCCCTTACATTGTTCAGTGTAATAGATCCGTATGTGATAGTGCATTTGTCACACATCATTCAGCTGCGTATGTTAGGCAAAGAGAAACTCGGCGCAATTGTACAATCCTCTCGTTTCGTTTCTCTACCGTCTTTTTCATCAGTTATTCGGCTGTCCTCCGTCAGTCATTACTATAAATTAACAACTCCACGTTTATACTACAGCTAAAGTACTTTAGTGTCTCATGACTTTACTGTATGGACCTCGTCTACTATCAGATATTTTTAAGTAATGAGTAATTGGGTTCTAGACCATAATTGATGAGCAAACAAAGTATGGAATACTGCACTTTCAGCTCAGTTCCAGCTGTCTCGAAAATATTAAGTACAGTACCGGATACATTTTCTGAAGATCAGTACTTCAGAAAGGTGAAAGGTGTTCCGATACAGCCCATAGACTAATCACCAAAGACTACGGAATGCAGTGATACCATTGTCGCTTTCAAACACTATGTAAATGCATTTGACACAAAGACCTGAAGAAACTTTCTCAGGCAGTGAAAGTGGTTACTCTCCAGCACAAAGATCGAAGGAACTACGAAATTCTTCAAAAGATGAGGTAGCAGTCTGGATACGAGATGAACAAAATCAGTCTCTTGTCATATGAAGAGGAGCAGCAAAGCAGTCTTTAACTCTAGTGTCATTATTAATGTATATCATGAAAAAACAATATTATCAGTAAGTAAGGAAAATCTGAAAATCGTAGACAGTATTAAAGAACTAGTTTAAAATAGACATGCCACGGTTTCCAGATGATATGCTTGTTCTTGCAAAAAGAAAGGTGACAATCACCTATCTCTTGCGATACATATAGCAGGGAGGCATAAGGACACTCATGGGTGAATGGACCCTTATTGACATTTTTGGTGACAGACCTACACAGAACTGAAACGAGTGGCTCAAAAAAAAAAAAAAAAAAAAAAAAAAAAAAAAAATCAACTAAGGCCGTACCGTATACATACATTAAAGGTCACTAAAGTCAAGAGACAGCGCTATGCACATATACAGATGGCGGTAGCATCGCGTAATTCAAGGTATGCAATGACAGAGCTTTGTCGGAGCTGTCTTTTTTACTCAACAATGTGAAAAGGTTCCCGATGTCGCTAAAGCCGGTGGAATTAACAGACTTCAAACGCGGAAGCGTAGTTGGAGCTAGATACGTGGTACATTCCGTTTCGGAAATCGTTAGAGAATTCAATATTCCGAGATCCACAGTGTCAAGAACGTACCGAGAATACCAAATTTCAAGCGGATAACGCAGTGGCCCACGGTCTTCAATCAATAGCCGGGAGCAGCGGCGTTTGAGTACAGTTGTCAGTGTCTAATGACAAGGAGCACTGCTTGAAACAACCAGAGAAATCAATGTGGGACGTACGACGAACATGGCCGTTAGTAAAGTGCGGCGACATCTGGCGTTAACGTCGCGACAGACGCGAGTTTCATTTGCTAACAGCACGGCATCGCCTGTAGCATCTCTCCTGGACTCGAAACCAAATCGGTTGGGCACTAGAGGACTGTAAAACATTGGCCTGGTCAGATAAGACCCGATATTAGTTGGTAAGAGCTAATGGAGGGGTTAGAGTGTAGTGAAGACCCCACGACGCCATTGGTCCAAGGCACTGTGAAAGCTGGTGGTGGCTCCATAACAGTGTGAGTTGTGTATACCTGCTGAACCGATCGTTAACTGAAAATGGTTATTGATGGACCCCACGTTGCCCAACAACAATGGATTTATTATGGATGACAATGCTCAAGGTTACTGGCCCACAGTTGTTCGCGATTGGTTTGTAGATCATTCCGAACCATTCGAGCAAGTGATCTGGCCACCCAGAGCGCCCTGATATGAATGCCATCGAACAAGTTATGGGACAAAGACAGTTCAGTTCGCTCATAAAATCCTGCACCAAAACACTTTCGCAATTAAGGCCGGCTACAGAGGCAGCATGGATGACTATTCCTGCAGGGGACTTCCGAAGTTTTGTAGAATCCGTGCAACGCCGAATTGCTACACTACGCCAATTGGCAAGATATTAGGAGATAGCGCACTACCGTTGTCACTTTGGTATAAATGTTGTTAGTGAATATAAGTGGTAGGTCGAGTCAATAAAAAAAAATTGGTGCACATACAAATTTGTCGAGCTACTGCATATCCCCAACGTCAAGGCAGAAGACACATTTCACAGTTCTTTATTTTGGGTTCGTTTACACAAACATCGTACCGACCTTCACTGCAGGACGCTCATTTGCGTGTGTTGTCACTTCTTTGATTTTCTTTTGTACAGTGCTGTTACAAAAGTACTTCTCCCTGCTACCAGAAATTTCATCAGTCCCAACCCAGCTTGCAGAAGAAGGTGTTACCATTGCCGTGCTTAGTCTAATTACATCCTGGATGTTGCTGGGTGAATATGGCGATTGCATCGATAGCACAGACACCGGTGAGAGTAAAATACACTCCTGGAAATTGAAATAAGAACACCGTGAATTCATTGTCCCAGGAAGGGGAAACTTTATTGACACATTCCTGGGGTCAGATACATCACATGATCACACTGACAGAACCACAGGCACATAGACACAGGCAACAGAGCATGCACAATGTCGGCACTAGTACAGTGTATATCCACCTTTCGCAGCAGTGCAGGCTGCTATTCTCCCATGGAGACGATCGTAGAGATGCTGGATGTAGTCCTGTGGAACGGCTTGCCATGCCATTTCCACCTGGCGCCTCAGTTGGACCAGCGTTCGTGCTGGACGTGCAGACCGCGTGAGACGACGCTTCATCCAGTCCCAAACATGCTCAATGGGGGACAGATCTGGAGATCTTGCTGGCCAGGGTAGTTGACTTACACCTTCTAGAGCACGTTGGGTGGCACGGGATGCATGCGGACGTGCATTGTCCTGTTGGAACAGCAAGTTCCCTTGCCGGTCTAGGAATGGTAGAACGATGGGTTCGATGACGGTTTGGATGTACCGTGCACTATTCAGTGTCCCCTCGACGATCACCAGTGGTGGACGGCCAGTGTAGGAGATCGCTCCCCACACCATGATGCCGGGTGTTGGCCCTGTGTGCCTCGGTCGTATGCAGTCCTGATTGTGGCGCTCACCTGCACGGCGCCAAACACCCATACGACCATCATTGGCACCAATGCAGAAGCGACTCTCATCGCTGAAGACGACACGTCTCCATTCGTCCCTCCATGCACGCCTGTCGCGACACCACTGGAGGCGGGCTGCACGATGTTGGGGCGTGAGCGGAAGACGGCCTAACGGTGTGTGGGACCATAGCCCAGCTTCATGGAGACGGGTGCGAATGGTCCTCGCCGATACCCCAGGAGCAACAGTGTCCCTAATTTGCTGGGAAGTGGCGGTGCGGTCCCCTACGGCACTGCGTAGGATTCTACGGTCTTGGCGTTCATCCGTGCGTCGCTGCGGTCCGGTCCCAGGTCGACGGGCACGTGCACCTTCCGCCAACCACTGGCGACAACATCGATGTACTGTGGAGACCTCACGCCCCACGTGTTGAGCAATTCGGCGGTACGTCCACCCGGCCTCCCGCATGCCCACTGTACGCCCTCGCTCAAAGTCCGTCAACTGCACATACGGTTCACGTCCACGCTGTCGCGGCATGCTACCAGTGTTAAAGACTGCGATGGAGCTCCGTATGCCACGGCAAACTGGCTGCCACTGACGGCGGCGGTGCACAAATGCTGCGCAGCTAGCGCCATTCGACGTCCAACACCGCGGTTCCTGGTGTGTCCGCTGTGCCGTGCGTGTGATCATTGCTTGTACAGCTCTCTCGCAGTGTCCGGAGCAAGTATGGTGGGTCTGACACACCGGTGTCAATGTGTTCTTTTTTCCATTTCCTTGAGTGTAGTAATAGAGGCCATTTCCTTGTTCCATTCTTGAAGGTGTTCATATGAAAAATTTTATCACTGGCGTCAATTCCACACGATCTAGGGTTTGCCAGAGTTATGGCTCTGACACTTAGTGGGTCAGGATCATCAGGATCTGTGCGCCATGTGGTTTTAGTCGCCACTGTGAACTTCTCACCTTCTTCTCAGAGACAGTCACACCTGTCTTCCTGGGCCGGCAGGATGACAATTCTCCAGCACCTCAGCCTAGTGGATTCTTGGGAGCGTGCTCATGCACGGTGAACAGCGATTCATCCAGCCGACCCGATCGTGTTTACATCTCTCGTGATATTGTCAGTGGGGTGCAGGATGATGAAGTCTGGCCCACTCCATTCTCTGCCAATGACGCGTGTATATCGGCATCATCAGTCTCTGCCGCCAAAAGGTGTGGTGCGGCCATGGACCATGGAAACTGAACACTATCCACCTTACTTCACCCTACTGCTGGCTGCTCGTCGAGACCACGTGGGCAGCTTGTTGTCGTGATACCTATACGTCTGCGCTATCGTGGTGGGTGCTCTGTGGAAAGCCTGGTTATGGAAGGGAAGTTTCGGCGTGGTGGCGACAGACTCAGGGATTCTGTTTCGCCATTCTCCGGGATTGTAGTATGATGCTGCATTCGCCAGAGCTCCAGGCGATGGTGAATCGTGCCAAACATAGCTCAAGTCCCTCTCTCACCACCACCTTGAATGAGCTATGATCAAGGCCCGCACACACGATGGGTTAGTGCAAGAGATCCATCTAGGTATCATGTCATAGCGGAATGACGCAACCTAAGACGGATTTGGTTAATGCTCTTACGACTGATGATCGGCAGTGTTTTGATACCCAATGGGACATTAGGTCTGTCTCCACGCACACTACGTTACACTGTACTCTGAACAACATCACTGCCCTGCCAACATAAGGGCAGTCTCCACACTCTCCTTTGGCTCAGTTTCCGTGGATACGAAGATGGATCTGATTGCTAAAGTCGGGGAGGACGAAGTCCATGATGCTATCCAGGTGGGTTCTACAAACAGGTCGCCTGGCCCTGATGGCCTCCCACTGGAATTTTATCAGACATTTCGGCCACTTCTGGCACCAGTGCGGAAGGAAATTTGTCAGGACCTAATGTCACCTTTCGTGCCACTTCCAGACAGTTACCTAGATGCTTTCCTCATTACCATCCACAAGCCTCACGGTTGTGTGATTACCGCACCTTGGCGTTACTCAATACCCATACAAAGACCTTCACCTGGCTGTTGGCTGCGTACTTAAACGGAGTGCTCGGTATGTGATTTCCCCCAATCAAACTTCATTGGGGGGTACCAATAAGATCTGCACTAGCAAAAGTGGTTCAGTGGCTCTGAGCACTATGGGACTTAACTTCCGAGGTCATCAGTCCCCTAGAACTTAGAACTAATTAAACCTAACTAACCTAAGGACATCACACACATCCATGCCCGAGGCAGGATTCGAACCACTCGACCACTCCGGCCGGCTCCGCACTACCCTCTGCCGCTTTCGGGACATAATCGCTCTTGCTCACACTCGTCATATGGCTGACTTTTGGCAGCTCTTGATTTTTTCAGTTGAGTTGATCACGACTTCCTGGAAGAGGTGCTCTGCAATATGGGCTACACTGATGCTACCGTCGACATCGCAATGGGTCCCCTATATAGAGCTTCGTCTCATGTACACTACAATGGCCATCTTAGTCCTCTCATCTCGATCCACTGATTAGTGTGTCAAGGATGCCTGCTTTCTGCAATGCTGTATGCATTCGCCATGGAACTGTTGTTACATAGCCTCCGTCATCGCCTCTCTGGGATGTCTCTCAGGCACCATGTATTTTGCTGCACCGTATAGGCAGACTATCCCGTCATCGTTCTTCGTAGTGGTGCTGAGGTCAGAGAGTCACTAGCAATGGTTACCACCTACGGCGAAACTTCTGGTACCTGCCTTAACATCTGCAAAGCGATCGCCACAGCTATAGATGCAGGACCCTGCGGACAGTGCTGCTCCTTTGTCTGTAGCTGATACTCTCCGACGCTTAGGACTCGATTTCGCAAGTGATCTGCGGCGGACAATTTCCCTCAGCTTCACAAGTCTACTTTCACAACTACGAGGTGGGCTCTTAGATCACCGTTTACGAACACTCGATATCCTGCAATGCATACAATACGTAAACATATATTTGGCATCACTGGAATCACTCAACAGAGGGAAGTCCACTGGACCTGACGGGATACCAATTCGATTCTACACAGAGTACGCGAAAGAACTTGCCCCCCCTTCTAACAGCCGTGTACCGAAGTCTCTAGAGGTACGGAAGGTTACAAATGATTGGAAAAGAGCACAGGTAGTCCCAGTCTTCAAGAAGGGTCGTCGAGCAGATGCGCAAAACTATAGACCTATATCTCTGACGTCGATCTGTTGTAGAATTAGAGAACACGTTTTTTGCTCGAGTATCATGTCATTTTTGGAAACCCAGAATCTACTCTGTAGGAATCAACATGGATTCCGGAAACAGCGATCGTGTGAGACCCAACTCGCTTTATTTGTTCATGAGACCCAGAAAATATTAGATACAGGCTCCCAGGTAGGTGCTATTTTCCTTCACTTCCGGAAGGCGTTCGATGCAGTTCCGCACTGTCGCCTGATAAACAAAGTAAGAGCCTACGGAATATCAGACCAGCTGTGTGGCTGGATTGAAGAATTTTTGGCAAACAGAACACAGCATGTTGTTATCAATGAAGAGACGTCTACAGACGTTAAAGTAACCTCTGACGTGCCACAGGGGAGTGTTATGGGACCATTGATTTTCACAATATATATAAATGACCTAGTAGATAGTGTCGGAAGTTCCATGCGGCTTTTCGCGGATGATGCTGTAGTATACAGAGAAGTTGCAGCATTAGAAAATTGTTGCGAAATGCAGGAAGATCTGCAGCGGATAGGCACTTGGTGCAGGGAGTGGCAACTGACTAACATAGACAAATGTAATTTATTGTGAATACATAGAAAGAAGGAGCCTTTATTGTACAATTACATGATAGCGGAACAAACACTGGTAGCAGTTACATCTGTAAAATATCTGGGAGTATGCGTGCGGAACGATTTGAAGTGGAATGATCAAATAAAATAAATTTTTGGTAAGGCGGGTACCAGGTTGAGATTCATTGGGAGAGTCCTTAGAAAATGTAGTCCATCAACAAAGGAGGTGGCTTACAAAACACTCGTTCGACCTATACTTGAGTATTGGTCTTCAGTGTGGGATCCGTACCAGATCGGGTTGACGGAGGAGATAGAGAAGATCCAAAGAAGAGCGGCGCGTTTTGTCACAGGGTTATTTGGTAACCGTGATAGCGTTACGGAGATGTTTAGCAAACTCAAGTGGCAGACTCTGCAAGAGAGGCGATCTGCATCGCGGTGTAGCTTGCTCGCCAAGTTTCGAGAGGGTGCGTTTCTGGATGAGGTATCGAATATATTGCTTCCCCCTATTTATACCTTCCGAGGAGATCACGAATGTAAAATTAGAGAGATTCGAGTGCGCACGGAGGCTTTCAGACAGTCGTTCTTCCCGTGAACCATACGCGACTGGAACAGAAAAGGGAGGTAATGACAGTGGCACGTGAAGTGCCCTCCGCCACACGCCTTTGGGTGGCTTACGGAGTATAAATGTAGATGTAGATGTATCCCCCACGTGGCACAGACACTTCCTATTCCAACAGTAATGGCACGTCGCATGCTAGTAGATATAGTAGGGAGTTCGGGTTACAAGCGCGATCTTGTTATCAATTTAATATGCAAATTAATTTGATTCATCAATTAATCACCACTACCTGCCTGTGACCATGAACACCCCCGCCATCGACCACGCCCATCCCCGCCCCCAGATCATACACTTCCTATTCCAACAGTAATGGCACGTCGCATGCTAGTAGATATAGTAGGGAGTTCGGGTTACAAGCGCGATCTTGTTATCAATTTAATATGCAAATTAATTTGATTCATCAATTAATCACCACTACCTGCCTGTGACCATGAACACCCCCGCCATCGACCACGCCCATCCCCGCCCCCAGATCATGTCATGTGTTTTTCTCAGCCTGCACATAGGCCCCAGCCCCCCACCCCAACCTCCCGCACCTCCTATTGGCGGGAATTTCGAATTTTGGTGGAAATTATGAATTTTCGTGGCAATATGAATTTTGGCAGCAATGCCGAATTTTCGGTGTACAAATCAATAGTCGGTTTAGAGGACATAATATTAACAGAATTTGTTGATGGAAATTGTTTATAAAGTGGTTCGAATGGTTTGAAGGGCTCTGAGCACTATGGGACTCAACATCTGAGGTCACCAGTCCCATAGCGCTTAGAACCGCTCGGTCACAGAGGCTGGTTTATAAAGTGGGAATAGGTGCTAGAAATCGGAGAATTATGCTCTGAGAAGTACATAACTTGTATTTTGTAGGACAGGGAGACTCTTGTTTAGCTTCCAATCTCTTCACTTCGTATAGTGCGATCGCAAAGTCATTAAGGTGCTCTGCGTTGTGCCACTGGGCTCACACATTACTGTCCGTCGCCTTGCTTGGGCCTGGACCATTGTAGCTTCCATGCCACCAGCCGGCATCCATCCACCCCACATCAGGTAGCAGTCCCTTGCTGAATCGGCTGCATTCACGATGGCCGCCTCGTGGGATACTTCCGCACCCGCCTACCCCACACCCATGGCCAGCTGTGGGACTTTTGATATCAAAGGTTCTGTGCCACATGAGCTCTTAACTCCCAGGTGCCCTGATGACACAACCAAGACACATGCGCCGCTTGGCCAAGTTCCCAGCAGTCTATTGATGAACACTTGTCTGCTCCAGCAGTTCCATGCCACAGGGTGGTGGCAGCCAGCAGCTAGGAATCTATGTACAATGCCACTCTCAAGGCGCACTTGGTTAGTCATCACCACCAACAATACAGTTCCTTCCAAAGGTTAGATTCTTCCCTCACAGCTCAGAAAAATACATTCTGAGGGATGCAGCAGCTGGCATTGGGCTTGTCAGACTATCCATCAGACTAAACAGGGGTGTTTCTCTAAAGACATCAGATGTGTATAATTTTCCATCCACTTGCCAGCAAACAAAGGATGTTTGTATCAGATCTTTCTTTCCGCCCCCCCCCCCCCCCCCCACAGGTGTGATTTTTTCCTTAAACAGCTGCATCAAGCCTGCTTGAAGAAAACGGAAGGCAAGTTATAACTTGCTGGTAGGGCACTGAGTTCCTATTGGCCCTCTACAAAACAGAGGGTGAAGTCTGAAGCTATATAAAGCCTAACCCCCACCACAATCATCATCAGTCTTTGACAGTGCATAGTTCTGTTAGTGGGATTCTTGCAACATGAAACGCTTAGCTATCAGTGATTTCCGAGCAATAGTGGTAGAGAACGGCCAAACTTGGGTCAATTGCCTTGTAAGTATTCATAAAAAAATCATGAGTTCAAACTATGCCAATTATAAAATTTTGTAGCAACGTATTTAAACATTTTCGAGATTGTGATACATTTCCGTAACAAATGGTTATTAACGTTCTTTTTTCTTGCTATTACTGCATTCATGCCCGAAATTTTGGAACTAGAACGCCAGCTGGAAGATGAAGGTCCCCAGAAAGAGGAAGAGGTTGTGCTACCATCCTGTACGTACATCTTAAAATTGTTATGTGATAGTTATATGTTCAGAAAGCATTTCTTAAAGTTTTCAGGCCTTAACAAGTGCTTATAACATTTCTACTGTTGTTATGGCATTAGAGCAGCAGCAGCTGGAACCTGAAACTCCACATCAAGTAGAAGAGCTTGTGCCACCATCATATAAATACATAACCAAATTCTGTGTGCCACTTTATGTGTTCAGAAAACAGCTCTTGATGTATTCAGATTGTAACAAGTGTTTATAAAACTTTTGATCTCGCTGTTGCAGCATTAGAGCAGCAGCTGATGGACACTGAACTGCAGCTGCTGCTGTCTGATATGCAGCAAGAAAATACGTACAGTTGTAGTATACTGCCATTAGAATTTTTTCATCATATACAGTTGTTTGAGGTATATGCTATTCATTGTTGTAGATGTTGCTAGAGCTCAGGAGGAAAATGAGATTCCGGTATGGGTACACGTCGAGAATGATGACCAGGAGTCATCGATTCCATCTGGTATGAACTTTTTACTTATTTACTTAATTTTTCATAGTTATGTATAGTCATTATCTCACTGTAGTCAAATTCAGTACAAATCTTTTTGTTGTTGTTTCTAACAATCAATATCTTGTTGTAGACAACTTCATGAGGTTGATCTATGGCTCCACAACAACAACAACCGCAATTCCGTCGAGGATGAAATTCTTGAGTGGGAGCGTGAGATGGTGGCCAGAGAAATGTGCAACCTCTCTCTTCGGCAACAGGAGATGGAGATATTTGACTGGGTGGGAGAACAACCAGAAAGATCGACTGAACTGCTTAATCCTGGGACTCAAAATGTAAAAGGTGATTATAATGTGACCATCATTGTTACAGCATACAATTATTATTCAGGAATGGTGATTTGTTTGATTGTCGCTATTTGTTTAAAACGAATATTTTTTTAAAAATCTTGACATCATTCGTATGTTACAGGGGTGACACCAACACCACCACGACAAGAGCTTGAAGTGGCAACATGCACCTAGAGCGGTGGTTGTGGGAGCGGGTGTCAAACACACACACGGGCGGAGTGCACCGCCGTGCAAAGCGCCCCTCATTGTCGCGTGAGAGGCGGCTGCGGCAGCTGCAGTTCCTGCCCCCGCAAAATCGCATACTCTCTGGCATCTGTGGGTGGTTCAGTCGGAGGAGCAACGACTACCCCCCCCCCCCCCCCAAGGCTGCCTTGGTGTAAGCCCCAATATACAGGAGCATTAACGAGCGCTCTCGATGCAGCCTGGGTGCTCCCATAGCAGGTCAACGCCACCCCCCCCCCCCCCTACAACTGAAGTTCTGGCTGCACGCCCTCTTCGCCAACGAAAAGTATGAGTGCCTCGGTGGATACCCCTCCCCCCCCCACGAAGGTTCCTCATCCCAGCGCCCTCATTCACCAGCTGGATGCAATCATCACATAGCTGTATTACTATTGATAATGAACCTGTGGCTAGTGGTAGTGCTCTATCCCATCCTGATAGTGAAGGACATCACATGAGCGGCGTCATGACCGCTAAGATTACTCGGCGGATGCGAGGGCCTTTGAGGGGTGTATCTAATCTACTAGATGTGAGAATCCGGTTTTAGGGTCTCATGACCCAGTCACGTTTTCTAGAAGTGTGCCTCCCGTGCTAGAGATAGAACTCCCGAAAGCCCCAGACTATCCAAGGTATGTTGTCATTAAATGTAGTGCAGTGCTCTACTGTAAGTTGACTCACCCGCCCAAACAGCAGGGTGCTGCTAAGGAGAAAACCTTACACTACTTCTGGGGTGATAATGGCTCGGAGCTACATCAGTCACCGAGTAGTATCTTGAATCCACCTTAGATGCTATAATGGCCCAGTTTTCAGATATGGAAGTAAGAGGGTCAGCTAAAGCACTCTGCCAAATACCACACCTCGACATCCATATTCATTTCTATGATCCATTAAACGAAGGGTACAGTAATATTAAACTCCCTGAGGATATTAAGAAGAGCAGGCTTGCATTAACGTTCACAATGAAAAACATAACGCTTGTTTAGCATGGCCAATCCTGGCTCCTGAAAGAAATCACACAAAAGATCCGCAGTGCACATCTCAATACGGAATAGATCTTAACATTCGTGGATGTCATAATTTTGACCGTTTAGAGTTCCCCATATAGATTCAGGACATACCAAAATTTGAGGCACAAAATCCCGTAACATCGGTTCACGTTTTGGTCTGAAGAAGGAGCAGAAAGGTAAGCCAGATGAGCATGACAAGCATACCATAGTTGGTCCAATCCATTTTTCGAAATACGTAGGCAAGCGTGGTCTTCATGTAAACATGCTGCTCTTCTCTGAAGGTGATAATCAGCATTACATATGGATCAAAAACATGTCCCGCCTACTTTGCAGACAATTGTCGAAACATAAAGATAAGAAACACATTTGTTTCAGGTGTCTAAATAAAGTATTTAAAGTATTTAAAAAGGCATCTGGAGGACTATGAACCCAAGAAACCGGTACATGTTGTTATGCCTACAGAGAAAAACAAGTTCATTAAATTCAAGAATGCTCACCACCAAGATCGATGTCTGTTTGTTGTATACGCAGACTTCGAATGTCCCCTTGCCCATGTCACCCGCTGTGAAGGGAACCCCTTAGTCTCGTATAACACTTTCACTCAAAAACACCTACCGTATGCAGCGTACCAAATTGTATGTTCATATGATTAAGACTTAACCACTATGAATCTTATGTCGGGGATAATCCTACGGTGCGGTTGGACACTGAGCTTGAAAACCTCCCAAGGGATGTTGATAGGCTTTACAGCACCAACATCCCATGACCGAATCGGAGGAGGATAAGAAATTAAACAATGATGCGGTTAATTGTCATATTTGTGGGCTGCTGTTAGATAGAAAAGCTGAAACTCCCCATAGAGATCATTGTCATCTTATGGGGAAGTACCGCGGTGCAGCTGACAACGCTTGCAATTTGATGTATGAGCTACCACAGCACATACCCGTTTTCTTCCTTAATTTAAGTGGGTATGACGCTCACTTTCTAGTCGAGCAACTGGTTGATTTCGGTTCGGAGAAAAATGAAGTCAGTGTACTGCCTGAGAGTGTTGAGAAGTATAATTCATTCTCCAAACGGATGAGGCCAAAAATTACTCTCCGTTTCCCTGACACTCTACGTTTTATGCAGGCGCCAAGCGAGAAACTCATTGAAACTCCACATTGGGAGAATATGCGAAACTCCCGATCTGCTTACCCCTACGAGGAAAAGTTACAACTTGTGACAGGGAAAGGAGTTTTGCCCTATGAGTATCTGGATAGTAAGGTGAAACTCGACGAAACCAGGCTACCCCACATATTTTCATTTACCAGTTCTTTCACAGGCAGTGCCACAACTAGTGCAGATTATCAGCATGCCCTGAAAGTCCAGCGGGAATTCAATTTTTCAAATCTGGATGAATACGTAAGACTGGTGCTTGCTTCCGGATGTTTTTGAAAAGTTCCAGAGTGTATTCTTGGCCACATACTCTCTGGACCCCGCCTTTTAATCCATGGAACCTTGCTTGTCTTGAGACGCAATACTCAACGAAACGAGGCGCGGCATCGAACTTGTGACTGATGAGAATGTGCTCCTTTTCTTTGAGCATGGGATCCTTGGAGGACTGTTATAGTGTTTCCATAGACACTCCAAGACAAGTAATCCACGTATGGGTGCAGTGTTAAATGCATCCCTCGATCCCATTTGTATTCTATATTTGGATGTGAGTAACTTACATGGGCACACCATGATGCAGCCACTGCCAGTTGTTGGGTCTCAGTGGGTGCCTGAAAACGATTCAGAGGGATTAGGTGGAAAAATATTGGGTCTGGCCACTGATTCTGATATAGGGTATGTAGTAGAGGCAGATATTGCTGTGGCCAAGCCATGTAACCACAATATCCTTTCTTCCATGAGAGCTAGTTCTGCATGGTTTGCAGAAGATCTTCTGTGAAGTCTGGAAGGTAGGAGACGAGGTACTGCAGAATTGAATCTGTGAGGATGGGTCGTGAGAAGTTTCATATCAGCGCACACGCCGCTAGAAGTGAAATCTCATTATGTGAAAAAAGATTTAGCAACATAAAGTGGTGCATACCGTTTGTAATCCTTAGACACAACAAATGTAGCCTGTAGGAAAAGACAGGTATGTATAACGTATACACAAGAAACAAAAGAGATTATAAGAATTGTAGACCGGAAGAGAAGTATTGGAATCGAAATTGGTGTAAGATAAGAGTGCAGTCTGCCTTTTTTACCGTTTCTATTATATAACGAAAAAGCAGCTAGGGAAATAGATTTAAGGTCAGAGTGGATTAAAATTAGAGCGGAAAACTACTAATGATTTCTTTCGCAAATGACAATGGCTTTCTTAGCGAGAATGAGGATGACTCACGGATCATGTTGAGAGGGTAAGAAAGAGAAATGGAAGGTACAGTAGAACACATATTGGCGAGAAATGTAGAATTAGTTTGGAGATGAAGTGCACGAATTCTACTGTTTTGGAAGCACAATCTCACGTGATAAACAAAGCAACAACGACATGACAAGCAGACTAGCACAGTCAAAGGGAGAATTATTCGACAAAGAAGTCACGTAGGAACAAACATAGACCTTAACTGGTGAAAGACATTTCTTACAGTGTTTATGTGAAACATAACAGTGTATGGCAGTACATCTTGGACTGTGTGAGAACCTAGGAGTGGAAAATTCACAAAACTTGAGATGTAATGCTATAGACAGTTGATGGGAATAAAGTGGATCTGTAAGACAAGAGATGAGGAGGCTCCCCGCATTACTGGCTAGGAAAGAAATGTGTCGGATACACCTCCTGCAAGAAAGTATTGGGTAACAGGATGTTACCGAATAATTTTCATGCTGCTAGCGGTACTAATAGAGAGTACAAAGTGTGTAGGAAGATCTAATTGGAATATACACTGATGAGAAAAATATTTTGCACCTGCATAAATACGTATGGGTTCATCTTTGTAATGCATCAGTTAAGCAGGGCAGGGTTTCGACAACTCCTTGACCTAAGTGACACCAAATGTCTACGCTGAAGTCACAGAATTCCGTAAAAAAAGGGGCCGGTAGTTTGTGGGATTCATTACGTGTATCGAAGGACACGTGACCTGTAATTGTATAGTGTCATGATGGTCTCTCCATTGGCAAAAGATTCCGAAAAAGTCCCCTGTTCGTATCTCCGGGAGCGAACTGCCTAGGGGAGGTGCCAATAGGAAAATGATTGAATAACCAAATAAAGGATTCACGAGTCAGGGCGTGGAATGTCAGAAGCCTTCAAGTGGTAGGGAAGCAAGAAAATATGAAAAGGGAAATTCAGAGGCTCACTCTAGATGTAGTAGGGGTCAGTGAAGTGCAGTAAGAGAAAACAAGGATTTATGCTCAGATGAGTGTAGGTTAATATCAACAGCAGCGGAAAATGTTGTAAAGGAAGTAGGATTCGTTCTGAATAGGAATGCAGAACAGAGAGTGTATTACACTGAACATTTCAGTGACAGAGATGTTCTTATAAGAGTCGACAGCAAACTAACACCAACAACTATAGTCGAGGTATACATGCAGACGTCTCAAGCTGAAGATGAAGAGATAGAGAAAGTATATGACGATATTAAAAGAGTGATACATGGGAGATGAAAATCTGATAGTCATGGGGGACTGAATGGTAGTTGCAGGGGAAGGAGTAGCAGGAAAGGTTACAGGCAAATGTCAACTTCAGACACGGATGAGAGAGGAGGAAGATTAATTGAATTCCATTATAAATTTCAGTTAGTAATAGCAAATATTCTGTTCAAGAATCGCAAGAGGAGGAGGTGTACTTCGAAAAGGTCAAGCGACACGGGAAGATTTCAGTTAGATTCCATCATGGGCAGAGAGAAATTCCTAAAACAGATACTGGACTGTAAGACGTATCCAGGAGCAGTTATAGACTCAGATCACAATGTAGTATTGATGAGGAGCAGCTTGAAGTTTGAGAGACTAGTCAGGAAGAATCAATATGCAAAGAAATGGGATACAGAAGTGCTAAGGAATGACGACATACATTTGAAGTCTTCTAAGGCAGTAGATAGAGCAATAAAGAATACCGCAGTAGGCAGTACAGTTGAAGAGGAATGGCTATCTCTAGAAGGGCAATCACAGAAGTTGTAAGGAAAAACAGATACAAAGAAGGAAACTACGAAGAATCCATGGCTAACAGAAGAAATACCTCAGGTGATCAATGAAGGAAGAAGGTACAAAAATGTTCAGGGAAATTCAGGAATACAGAACTACAAGTCGCTGAGGAATGAGAAAATCAGGAAGTGCAGGAAAGCTAAGACGAATTGGTTGCATGAAAAATGCATGAAATCAAAAAAGAAATGATTGTCGTAAGGACTGGCTCAGCATATAGGAAAGTCAAAACAACATTCGATGAAATTAAAAGCAAGGGTGGTAACACTCAGAGTACAATGGGAACATCACTGTCAAATGCAGAGGAGAGACGGATAAGTGGAAGGAGTACATTGAAAGCCTCTATGAGGGGAATATTTGTCTCATGTCATAGGCGAAGAAACAGGAGTCGATATAGAAGAGACAGGAGATCCATATTAGAATCAGAATTAAATAGACTTTTCGAGGGCTTAAGATCAAATAAGGCAGAAGGGATAGATAAAATTCCATCAAAATTTCTGAAATCAATTTGGGGGGGGGGGGGGGGGAAGTTGCAACAAAAGGGCTGTTCACATTAGCGTATAGAGTGTATGAGCCTGAATACATATAATTTGGCTTTAGGAAAAATTTCATCCACACAGTTTCGAAAACTGAAAGAGCTGACAAGTGCGAGAATCATCGCACAATCAGCTGAACAGCTCATGGATCCAAGTTGCATACGAGGATAATATACAAAATAATGGAATACATGATTGAGGATGTGTTAAGTGGTGATCAGTTTGGCTTTAAGAAAGGCAAACACACCAGAGAGGCAATTCTGGCACTGCGGTTGATGATGGAAGCAAGACTAAAGAAAAATCGAGACTTTTTAAAAGGATTCGTCGACCTGCAAAACGCGTTGGACAATGTAAAGTGGTGCTAGATGTTCGAATTTCTGTGACAAATAGGGGTAAGGCAAAAGGAGAGACGAGTAATATACAAAACTCACAAGAGCCACGAGGGAATAATAAGAGTGTAGGTAGACTTTCGCCTCTACTGTCAGCCTGTACATCAAAGAATCAATGATGGAAGTAAAAGAAAGATGGCCGGGTATCATTGATACGATTCCCTGATGAGGTTGCTATTCTGAGCGAAAGTGAAGAAGAATTACATGATGTGCTGAATAGAATGGACAGGCTAATGAGTACAGAATATGTACTGACAGTGAATCGAGGAAAGACGAAAGTAATTATGAGTAGCAGAAATCAGAATAGCGAGGAATTTAACATCGGCATTGATGCTCACAAAGTAGATGAAGTATAGGCCTAGGCAGCAAATGAACCGGTGACGGAGAGAGCTAGGAGGACGTCAAAAGCAGACTAGCACTAACAAAAAGGGCATTGCAGCCAAGAGATGTATACATGTATCAAACATAGGCGTTAATTTGACGAAGAAATTTCTGAGAACGTACGTTTGGAGTACAGCATTGTACAGTAGCGAATCATGGACTGTGGGGAAACTGGAACAGAAGAGAATCGAAGCATTTGAGATGTCGTGCTGTAGACTAATTTTGAAAATTAGTTGGACTAATAACGTGAGGAATAAGGAGGTTCTGCGCAGAATCTGAGAGGAATGGAATATGTGGAAACAACTAACAATGAGAAGTACAGGATGATAGGACATATGTTAAGACATCAGGGTTGAATTACAAGCTATTAGAGGGCGAAAAACTGTAGAAGAAGACAGACTGGAATACATCCATAGAGGACGTAGGGATAAAGAGGTTGGCGCAGGACAGGAATTCGTGGCCGGCCGCATCAAATCAAACAGAAGGCTGATGACTCAAAAATAAAAAAAGAAGTTTTTGGGTTTGGAGCTGGCCCTCAGTAGCATTAGAGACGTGTTCCGTTTGGTTCATCTTAGGTAAATTTATAGGCCAGACATTAACGTCATTTCAACATCATGCTCCTCAAACTATGGTAGCACGGCTCCCAACCTTGGGACTAAGGCAGTTACCATACGAGAAGGTGCCAGCGAGGAAGGCAAGAAGCATGAAGAGAGTGATGTGGTTCGCAGTACTGTTCATGTAATTCACAGCTGACACTGGGACACCGATTATTGCCACAGATCCCTAGGAAACCCAGGTGAATGGGCCACATTGAAAAATACTGCCTTCATCTGATTGCGGCCGTGGTATGGTGCTCGCTTGGAGCAGCTTTTCGCCTGAATGACGGTGCACCCGGGCGCAACCATTTGCCTAATGTATCAATACATTTGATTCATCCAGCTTGGTGACGCGCGTCCACTGATCCACGGTTGGCCGTCAGTGGTCCCATACCAACTGTATTATAATTGATGATGTCGTTGCGTCAACACAGGAACACGTAGAAATCGCGTCCTACGATACCCAAATTCAACAATGTGCGATGTGCAGTGTGCTCCAAAACAGCTTATGTTTGGATCAGCATTGTACTCTGCCGTTAGATGTGCCCCTTGTCCCACCCCTATCGTGCTTTAAAGAGGGGCAAGCCTCCGACCTTCGCATTGTGTGATGAGGCGACGACGTCCAGTGCCCTGTCCCACAATCGTCGCTCCACTTTCCTATCACTCTGAATTAGCACGGGAACAGCCTGCCAGTTTGATCGTTTCCAAGATGCCCGTTCTCAGGCTCTGAGCCTTAACAATCTATCCCGCGTAAAAGTCGTCTCCGTCAGCGGAGCATATGTGCGCTAGAAATATGCCTATTCGTCTGTGTATTCAATTGTCAGCATACTATTAACCATACTAGTCTCTCTTCCTAATTCGTCGATTAACTTGTCGGTTTACGCATATTCATGTATAACTTCTGGTTAATGAAACAAAACGAGGTACCCGTGGTCAGTTTAAGAATTTGAGAACATGTGCGTTGGATATGTACACTTACACTGTCGGAATAAAGCACCCTCAGAGACTTCATCTATTGAGAATAGGGTACAATATGTGCACACAGATTGGTCGCAGTTCGTGAGATTCGTTTGTCTCGGTCATCGGTGATCAGATGGCGCGTCTGTATGTACACTCTCTGTTTCCACTGTAAGCACGAGCTGAGTTTAGAGGTGAACAGTGTTCGCAGCATTCATTCTACCATGTCCAACCAACGAGTACGTACTGCTTCAGCCATTTGAACGGAGTCACACTGTAAGCTTCCAGGAAGCTAGATGGACGTATCGACATATTACTGCACGTGTTGTGCACAGGGTGTCGGTGGCGTGTCGCTGCTTTCAGCAGTGTCTGCTGAATAGTCCAACAACAGATTCTAGACGTCCGCGTAGCACGGACGCACGTCGTGCTCGACTTATTATGCAAGCAACGGTGGCCTACCGCCCGCCGCCGAGGGATGACATCCGGCCCCACGTTGCGCCTGTTGTCTCGCTGGACACCATTGGGAACGTCTGGTGGAAGCAGAACTAATATCACGTGTGCCTATGGCCATGCTACCACTGATACCGCAACATCATTGGGCTGGTTAGATACAGAGAAGGAAAATGTAGTAAAGTAAGCGTCGCAAATCTAGAGCATGAAAGTTTCATCAGAATTTATACACAGTATAAACTACTTGTCGAGTTTATCTGTCAGTAAGTGAAGCGAATTTCTGGAACTACTCTAGCGCCTTCTGTATGTTTGGGTCCAGAGCCGCTGGAAATTGGTTCATGGAAGTCATAGTCCTGTGTAGGTTATTTCTATTTTGGAAACGAATAATTTATTTCATGATTTTTCGTGGTTATCTAAAATGCCCCCTTGGGCTTTTTCAAGCTGCCCATTAGTGAAACAAAAGACGTAAGTTACAGTAGCTTCAAGCACAAAAAAACGTAGTCAGAAATATGCACATCAGCCTTCTACACATCTGTGTTACAAAATGGTTCAAATGGCTCTGAGCACTATGGGACTTAACATCTGTGGTCATCAGTCCCCTAGAACTTAGAACTACTTAAACCTAACTAACCTAAGGACAGTACAAACATCCATGCCCGAGGCAGGATTCGAACCTGCGACCGTAGCAGTCGCGCGGTTCCGGACTGCGCGCCCAGAAACGCTAGACCACCGTGGCCGGCATCTGTGTTACAGTAAAAAGGTATAATCACATATCAAATTTTCACATATCACATAGTGATACGGCTGTTGCTATGCAGGTAAGACTTAAATGATGAGGCGTAGCTAATGCTAGGAAGAATAAGTTTCCTGAAACCTTTGTTAAATGAGCAGCCCGTCTGTCCGATATAGCAATTGTCGCAGGTGCCGGAGTTGCTTCTGTAAATCCCCGACAGGTTAAATGAGTTACGTTTTTGTATGGCATGCCAGGTTACCTCGCCTAAAGGGTTACCGGGACGAAAACTGATGCGCTCTCTCTTCTTACAAAACAAGTGACTTATTACATCAGATATTTTGACATAGTACGATTTCCTTTGGTCTCAGATTCCCTGCAAAGAAAACAAACCAAAGACTGAAATTTTATTGGTAGAACACGTAGATAATGCTACAGATATACTAAAGATACTGCTGACACTATGCTTTCCGCTCTCTTGTGGAATATTGCTGTGTGGTGAGGGATCTGCATCAGATAAGACTGATGGCATTTCTGTAAGAATGTTAAGTATCGTTTGTGTACACATACATATTTGATGTATTTCACGAGATTGTGTGGTGACATTTCCTATTAGTGGAAAGTGTTGTCATTGTATTGGTGCATGTATGCATGTTAATAAGAATTTTCCAAAGATCTGTAAAGTAATGCTTATGTACTTCTTCTGACTGATATACGAGTTTGTACACAGCGATAAATTCTCCTTAAAGCGGCTTTACTTTTGGTACATTGTAGATTCAATGATGACACATTCTGTCAAAATTGGTGACTTAGCTGCAGAAAATGTTTCCTATTCAACAGTGACAGAACCCTCCCTAAGAATATGTGCAACCTACATGATTTTCAAGAAACGAAAATAATTTCTTCCTTATGTTGGAACAATTTAGTACATTAATCTCATTTAGGTCATTGCACCTATCAATGGCGGACCATGTTGCAAAGGCGAACCTTAAGTGAGCGTATTCAGCCGGCATCCCTGTTCGAAGTATGGCGATTCGTGGTACAAGTACATGGCTGGCGGCGAAGTGAATAAGGAGCTTGTGCCTCAGTAGCTGCTAAGGCCGTAAGGAACTGCCACTCAAATGTAATAGATACATATTTTATCAGCTGTTAGCTGTCAGCTCAGATTCCAGGAAGGAGGAAAATGTGCACGCGGTTCAATAAATGTTCTCTCGAAGTCCTCAGAAATCACAAAGACAGGCACTTTGCGAGAGTCGATTAACAATCGGAACAGGAGTCAAGAAAGAGCTGAAATTTCGCCCACGAAAACCACATTACTACCAGGAATTATCGCCGGAAGAGTCATCGGTTTGAACGAGGGGAGACTGCTTGCTTGTTATGAAAACTTGTGTGATATATTCAGTACTGACCCAACGCCCTCCGATATTTATCTCTGAGGGTGGCGAAAGAGAAAGTTTATTGCACCTCTTGATAAACTGGAGAAGCTAAGTAGTCAAGTTCTTGGAAACGTACAGCTGGATTATCTACAGAAGCCTGTCGCAAACATCCAAAACCGTTTACAGACGCTGTTAGAATATGGCGCTGCTAACGTTGAGTTTTAGCAATATGCCACAATTTTACCGTTGTACGTAAGATAATATATCTTGTTTCATGAAAATTGGTAAAGTATATAAAAGTAATAAAAAGTTTTTACAGGGAGTTAAATCTCACCCAGTGTTCAACGGTGTACAAGCAGTCTCAGAGATTGTCAGTTCTAACATCTACAGTGCATTGCCTGATAAGTTATAGCTAGGCGTACTGTAGTCTTATTACACTTTGACGCATTTTCGTTTGTTCTACAACGTACTTTTCGAACTATAGCTGCTTTACCGTAGTTTTTCTTTCTTTATATAACGTTGATGGTCAATGGTTTTGATTATACCTTAGCGTATGAC